>NW_027441919.1:348358-556844 GCF_048569485.1 Anomaloglossus baeobatrachus
CCGTGGGTTGTAGTTAACAGTCTCTACTCACTGTTGACCCTCGTACGGCTGGTTCAGGTCCCTGTATTTCCAGTGCCAGTTGATGACTCGGTTGCTCTGTCCCCGGCACCCTCAGTGTGGTTGGGTCCCTGTAGCATGGAAAGTTTGGGGCCCGACTGTCCCTTTTCGGTGGCAGTCTCCTTCTCCGTATGGCAGGCAGTGTGGACCCTGTAGGGCTGGTCTGTGTCCCGAACCCTGATCCTTGCTCTACTGCTGATGCCCCCGGATTTGTGGGTCAGTGAGGGTCCGTAGAGGTCCCCTCACTGTGCAGGTATTTGCCAGGCCGTCTGAGACTGTCGACTGTCCTGGGGACCTTGTGCCCCGTCGGTGCTCTGGTCCCAGTGTAACTCAGGTGTACCTGCCCTGACGACCACTCTCCTGTGCCCCCGGGTCACCGTTACATGACCCAGCTCTAGGCACATCTGTCCACTTCACTCTCTACTTCCGACTGACTGTAGACTGACTGCTGTCCCCTCCCACCAGACTGTCTAGTTCCCTGGTCAGGCTCCGCCCCTCTAGGTGGGCCATCCCCTTGTCTAACTAGGCAGTGCCCCCTGGTGTGGAGTGGTAACTAGGATTTGTGAGTGTTTCTGGCACAGATGTTCCAGGTCCCAGGGGATAGGGCCCTGCATTCCCGAGAGGATGCAGTTCCCTGTAGTGCCCTGAGGAGCTCAGGGGTGCTACACTCTCATCACTCAGTGTGACCAGTGTAGACACTCACATTGTCTAATTACCTCAGTGTGTGTCACGCACGGACTTGGGGAAGGTCCGGTGCACGGCAAGACACACAACAAACAGAGGTTGACCACAACAAACAAGGGGCTACACCTGGGACACGTTAACAATGGTGGGCCTTGGCACTAGTGAGGGGGATTATGGGACATCTCCTGCAGCTGCACCCTGCACTCCTAGCCAGTCCCTATAAAGGTCCCGTACCTGTCACCGAGCAGGATACCTGAGACTCTGAGAGACCCTGTAATAACAGTGCAGACCCTTTTGTACTCTCATCACCCAGTGTAACCAGTGTGACCCCTCCTGTCCCCTCATCACCCAGTGTAACTAGTAGAGCCCCCTTCTGTCCCCTCATCACCCAGTGTAACCAGTGCAGACCCTCCTGTCCTCTCATTACCCAGCGTGACCAGTGCAGTCCCTTCTGTCCCCTCATCACCCCAGTGTAACCAGTGCAGCCCCTTCTGTCCTCTCATCACCCAGTGTAACCAGTGCAGACCCTCCTGTCCCCTCATCACCCAGTGTAACCAGTGCAGACCCTCCTGTCCTCTCATTACCCAGCGTGACCAGTGCAGTCCCTTCTGTCCCCTCATCACCCAGTGTAACCCAGTGCAGCCCCTTCTGTCCCCTCATCACGCAGTGTAACCAGTGCAGCCCCTTCTGTTCCCTCATCACCCAGTGTAACCAGTGCAGTCCCTCCTGTCCCCTCATCACCCAGTGTAACCAGTGTGGCCCCTCCTGTCCCCTTCATCATCCACTGTAACCAGTGCAGACCCTCCTGTCCTCTCATTACCCAGCGTGACCAGTGCAGTCCCTTCTGTCCCCTCATCACCCAGTGTAACCAGTGCAGCCCCTTCTGTTCCCTCATCACCCAGTGTAACCAGTGCAGCCCCTCCTGTCCCCTCATCACCCAGTGTAACCAGTGCAGCCCATTCTGTCCCCTCATCACCCAGTGTAACAAGTGTGACCCCTCCTGTCCCCTCATCACCCAGTATAACTAGTGCAGCCCCCTACTGTCCCCTCATCACCCAGTGTTACCAGTGCAGCCCCTTCTGTCCCCTCATCACCCAGTGTAACCGGTGCAGCCCCTCCTGTCCCCTAATCACCCCAGTGTAACTAATGCAGCCCCTTCTGTCCCCCTCATCACCCAGCGTGACCAGTGCAGACCCCTTCTGTCCCCTCATCACCCAGTGTAACCAGTGCAGCCCCTTCTGTCCCCTCATCACCCAGTGTAACTAGTGCAGCCCCTTCTGTCCTCTCATCACCCAGTGTGACCAGTGCAGCCCCTTCTGTCCTCTCATCACCCAGTGTAACTAGTGCAGCCCCTTCTGTCCTCTCATCACCCAGCGTGACCAGTGCAGCCCCTTCTGTCCCTTCATCACCCAGTGTAACTAGTGCAGCCCCTTCTGTCCCCTCATCACCCAGTGTAACCAGTGTGGCCCCTCCTGTACCCTCATCACCCAGTGTAGCCAGTGCAGCCCCCTCCTGTCCCCTCATCACCCCAGCGTGACCAGTGCAGCCCCTTCTGTCCTCTCATCACCCAGTGTAACTAGTGCAGCCCCTTCTGTCCCCTCATCACCCAGCGTGACCAGTGCAGCCCCTTCTGTCCCCTCATCACCCAGTGTAACCAGTGCAGCCCCTTCTGTCCACTCATCACCCAGTGTAACCAGTGCAGCCCCTTCTGTCCCCTCATCACCCAGTGTGACCAGTGCAGCCCCTCCTGTCCCCTCATCACCCAGTGTAACCAGTGTGACCCCTCCTGTCCCCTCATCACCCAGTGTAACTAGTGCAGCCCCTCCTGTCCCCCTCATCACCCAGTGTTACCAGTGCAGCCCCCTTCTGTCCCCTCATCACCCAGTGTGACCCCTCCTGTCCCCTCATCACCCAGTGTAACTAGTGCAGCCCCCTTCTGTCCTCTCATCACCCAGCGTGACCAGTGCAGCCCCTCCTGTCCCCTCATCACCCAGTGTAACTAGTGCAGCCCCTTCTGTCCCTCTCATCACCCAGCGTGACCAGTGCAGCCCCTTCTGTCCTCTCATCACCCAGTGTAACCAGTGCAGCCCCTTCTGTCCCCTCATCACCCAGTGTAACCAGTGCAGCCCCCTTCTGTCCCCTCATCACCCAGTGTAACCAGTGCAGGCCCCTTCTGTCCCCTCATCACCCAGTGTAACCAGTGTAGCCCCTCCTGTCCCCTCATCACCAGTGTAACCAGTTTGACCCCTCCTGTCCCCTCATCACCCAGTGTAACCAGTGCAGCCCCTCCTGTCCCCTCATCACCCAGTTGTAACCAGTGTGACCCCTCCCTGTCCCCTCATCACCCAGTGTGACCAGTGCAGCCCCTCCTGTCCCCTCATCACCCAGTGTAACTAGTGCAGCCCCTTCTGTCCTCTCATCACCCAGCGTGACCAGTGCAGCCCCTTCTGTTCCCTCATCACCCAGTGTAACCAGTGTGACCCCTCCCTGTCCCCCTCATCACCCAGCGTGACCAGTGCAGCCCCTTCTGTCCTCTCATCACCCAGCGTGACCAGTGCAGCCCCTTCTGTCCCCTCATCACCCAGTGTAACCAGTGCAGCCCCTTCTGTCCCCTCATCACCCAGTGTAACCAGTGCAGCCCCTCCTGTCCCCTCATCACCCAGTGTAACCAGTGCAGCCCATTCTGTCCCCTCATCACCCAGTGTAACAAGTGCAGCCCCTTCTGTCCCCTCATCACCCAGTGTAACCAGTGTGACCCCTCCTGTCCCCTCATCACCCAGTGTAACCAGTGCAGCCCCTTCTGTCCCCTCATCACCCAGTGTAACCAGTGTGACCCCTCCTGTCCCCTCATCACCCAGTATAACCAGTGTGACCCCTCCTGTCCCCTCATCACCCAGTGTAACTAGTG
The DNA here is from genome assembly GCF_048569485.1 of Anomaloglossus baeobatrachus. NCBI lineage: Eukaryota > Metazoa > Chordata > Amphibia > Anura > Aromobatidae > Anomaloglossus > Anomaloglossus baeobatrachus. The sequence goes on from NW_027441919.1 coordinate 352,008, forward strand.
CAGCCCCTTCTGTCCTCTCATCACCCAGTGTAACCAGTGCAGCCCCTTCTGTCCCCTCATCACCCAGTGTAACTAGTGCAGCCCCTTCTGTCCTCTCATCACCCAGCGTGACCAGTGCAGCCCCTTCTGTCCCCTCATCACCCAGAGTAACCAGTGCAGACCCTTTTGTACTCTCATCACCCAGTGTAACCAGTGCAGCCCCTCCTGTCCCCTCATCACCCAGTGTAACCAGTGCAGCCCCTCCTGTCCCCTCATCACCCAGTGTAACCAGTGCAGCCCCTCCTGTCCCCTCATCACCCAGTGTAACCAGTGCAGCCCCTTCTGTCCTCTCATCACCCAGTGTAACCAGTGCAGCCCCTTCTGTCCTCTCATCACCCAGTGTAACCAGTGCAGCCCCTCCTGTCCCCTCATCACCCAGTGTAACTAGTGCAGCCTCTTCTGTCATCTCATCACCCAGTGTAACCAGTGTGGCCCCTCCTGTCCTCTCATCACCCAGTGTAACCAGTGCAGCCCCTTCTGTCCCCTCATCACCCAGTGTGGCCCCTCCTGTCCTCTCATCACCCAGTGTAACCAGTGCAGCCCCTTCTGTCCTCTCATCACCCAGTGTAACCAGTGTAGATTCTTCTGTCCCCTCATCACCCAGTGTAACCAGTGCAGCCTCTCCTGTCCCCTCATCACCCAGTGTAACCAGTGCAGCTCCTTCTGTCCCCTCATCACCCAGTGTAACCAGTGCAGACCCTTTTGTACTCTCATCACCCAGTGTAACCAGTGCAGCCCCTCCTGTCCCCTCATGACCCAGTGTAACCAGTGCAGACCCTCCTGTCCCCTCATCAACCAGTGTAACCAGTGCAGACCCTCCTGTCCCCTCATCACCCAGTGTAATCAGTGCAGCCCCTCCTGTCCCCTCATCACCCAGTGTAACCAGTGCAGACCCTTTTGTACTCTCATCACCCAGTGTAACCAGTGCAGCCCCTCCTGTCCCCTCATCACCCAGTGTAACCAGTGCAGCCCCTCCTGTCCCCTCATCACCCAGTGTAACCAGTGCAGACCCTCCTGTCCCCTCATCACCCAGTGTAACTAGTGCAGCCCCTTCTGTCCTCTCATCACCCAGCGTGACCAGTGCAGCCCCTTCTGTCCCCTCATCACCCAGTGTAACCAGTGCAGCCCCTTCTGTCCCCTCATCACCCAGTGTAACCAGTGTGGCCCCTCCTGTACCCTCATCACCCAGTGTAGCCAGTGCAGCCCCTCCTGTCCCCTCATCACCCAGTGTAACCAGTGTGACCCCTCCTGTCCCCTCATCACCCAGTGTAACCAGTGCAGCCCCTTCTGTCCCCTCATCACCCAGTGTAACCAGTGCAGCCCCTCCTGTCCCCTCATCACCCAGTGTAACCAGTGCAGCCCCTCCTGTCCCCTCATCACCCAGTGTAACTAGTGCAGCCCCTTCTGTCCTCTCATCACCCAGCGTGACCAGTGCAGACCCTCCTGTCCCCCTCATCACCCAGTGTAACTAGTGCAGCCCCTTCTGTCCTCTCATCACCCAGTGTAACCAGTGCAGCCCCTTCTGTCCCCTCATCACCCAGTGTAACCAGTGTGACCCCTCCTGTCCCCTCATCACCCAGTGTAACTAGTGCAGCCCCTTCTGTCCTCTCATCACCCAGCGTGACCAGTGCAGCCCCTTCTGTCCCCTCATCACCCAGTGTAACCAGTGTGACCCCTCCTGTCCCCTCATCACCCAGCGTGACCAGTGCAGCCCCTTCTGTCCTCTCATCACCCAGCGTGACCAGTGCAGCCCCTTCTGTCCCCTCATCACCCAGTGTAACCAGTGCAGCCCCTTCTGTCCCCTCATCACCCAGTGTAACCAGTGCAGCCCCTCCTGTCCCCTCATCACCCAGTGTAACCAGTGCAGCCCATTCTGTCCCCTCATCACCCAGTGTAACAAGTGCAGCCCCTTCTGTCCCCTCATCACCCAGTGTAACCAGTGTGACCCCTCCTGTCCCCTCATCACCCAGTGTAACCAGTGCAGCCCCTTCTGTCCCCTCATCACCCAGTGTAACCAGTGTGACCCCTCCTGTCCCCTCATCACCCAGTATAACCAGTGTGACCCCCTCCTGTCCCCTCATCACCCAGTGTAACTAGTGCAGCCCCTCCTGTCCCCTCATCACCCAGTGTAACCAGTGCAGCCCCTTCTGTCCCCTCATCACCCAGTGTAACTAGTGCAGCCCCTTCTGTCCTCTCAGTACCCAGTGTAACCAGTGCAGCCCCTTCTGTCCCCTCATCACCCAGTGTAACTAGTGCAGCCCCTTCTGTCCTCTCATCACCCAGCGTGACCAGTGCAGCCCCTCCTGTCCCCTCATCACCCAGTGTAACCAGTGCAGACCCTTCTGTCCCCTCATCACCCAGTGTAACTAGTGCAGCCCCTTCTGTCCTCTCATCACCCAGTGTAACCAGTGCAGACCCTCCTGTCCCCTCATCACCCAGTGTAACTAGTGCAGCCCCTTCTGTCCTCTCATCACCCAGTGTAACCAGAGCAGTCCCCTTCTGTCCTCTCATCACCCAGTGTAACCAGTGCAGCCCCTTCTGTCCCCTCATCACCCAGTGTAACCAGTGTGACCCCTCCTGTCCCCTCATCACCCAGTGTAACTAGTGCAGCCCCTTCTGTCCTCTCATCACCCAGTGTGACCCCTCCTGTCACCTCATCACCCAGTGTAACTAGTGCAGCCCCTCCTGTCCCCTCATCACCCAGTGTAACCAGTGCAGCCCCTTCTGTCCTCTCATCACCCAGTGTAACCAGTGCAGACCCTCCTGTCCCCTCATCACCCAGTGTAACCAGTGCAGACCCTCCTGTCCCCTCATCACCCAGTGTAACCAATGCAGCCCCTTCTGTCCCCTCATCACCCAGTGTAACCAGAGCAGCCCCTTCTGTCCTCTCATCACCCAGTGTAACCAGTGCAGCCCCTTCTGTCCCCTCATCACCCAGTGTAACCAGTGCAGCCCCTTCTGTCCTCTCATCACCCAGTGTAACCAGAGCAGCCCCTTCTGTCCTCTCATCACCCAGTGTAACCAGTGCAGCCCCTTCTGTCCCCTCATCACCCAGTGTAACCAGTGCAGCCCCTTCTGTCCCCTCATCACCCAGTGTAACCAGAGCAGCCCCTTCTGTCCTCTCATCACCCAGTGTAACCAGTGCAGCCCCTTCTGTCCCCTCATCACCCAGTGTAACCAGTGTGACCCCTCCTGTCCCCTCATCACCCAGTGTAACTAGTGCAGCCCCTCCTGTCCTCTCATCACCCAGTGTAACCAGTGCAGCCCCTTCTGTCCCCTCATCACCCAGTGTGGCCCCTCCTGTCCCCTCATCACCCAGTGTGGCCCCTCCTGTCCCCTCATCACCCAGTGTAAACAGTGCAGCCCCTCCTGTCCCCTCATCACCCAGTGTAACCAGTGCAGACCCTTTTGTCCCCTCATCACCCAGTGTAACCAGTGAAGACCCTCCTGTCCCCTCATCACCCAGTGTAATCAGTGCAGCACCTCCTGTCCCCTCATCACCCAGTGTAACTAGTGCAGCCCCTTCTGTCGTCTCATCAACCAGCGTGACCAGTGCAGCTCCTTCTGTCCACTCATCACCCAGTGTAACCAGTGCAGCCCCTTCTGTCCCCTCATCACCCAGTGTGACCAGTGTGGCCCCTCCTGTCCTCTCATCACCCAGTGTAACTAGTGCAGCCCCTTCTGTCCCCTCATCACCCAGTGTAACCAGTGCAGCCCCTCCTGTCCTCTCATCACCCAGTGTGACCCCTCCTGTCCCCTCATCACCCAGTGTAACTAGTGCAGCCCCTCCTGTCCCCTCATCACCCAGTGTAACCAATGCAGCCCCTTCTGTCCTCTCATCACCCAGTGTAACCAGTGCAGCCCCTCCTGTCCTCTCATCACCCAGTGTAACCAATGCAGCCCCTTCTGTCCTCTCATCACCCAGTGTAACCAGTGCAGCCCCTTCTGTCCTCTCATCACCCAGTGTAACCAGTGCAGCCCCTCCTGTCCTCTCATCACCCAGTGTGACCCCTCCTGTCCCCTCATCACCCAGTGTAACCAGTGCAGACCCTCCTGTCCCTTCATCACCCAGTGTAACCAATGCAGCCCCTCCTGTCCCCTCATCACCCAGTGTAACTAGTGCAGACCCTCCTGTCCCCTCATCACCCAGTGTAACCAGAGCAGCCCCTTCTGTCCACTCATCACCCAGTGTGACCCCTCCTGTCCCCTCATCACCCAGTGTAACCAGTGCAGCCCCTTCTGTCCCTTCATCACTCAGTGTAACTAGTGCAGCCCCTTCTGTCCTCTCATCACCCAGTGTAACCAGTGCAGCCCCTTCTGTCCTCTCATCACCCAGTGTAACCAGTGCAGCCCCTTCTGTCCTCTCATCACCCAGTGTAACCAGTGCAGCCCCATTCTGTCCCCTCATCACCCAGTGTGGCCCCTCCTGTCCCCTCATCACCCACTGTAACCAGTGTGGCCTCTCTTGTCCCCTCATCACCCAGTGTATCCAGTGCAGCCCCTCCTGTCCCCTCATCACCCAGTGTAACCAGTGCAGCCCCTCCTGTCTCCTCATCACCCAGTGTAACTAGTGCAGCCCCTTCTGTCCTCTCATCACCCAGCGTGACCAGTGCAGCCCCTTCTGTCCTCTCATCACCCAGCGTGACCAGTGCAGCCCCTCCTGTCTCCTCATCACCCAGTGTAACCAGTGCAGCCCCTTCTGTCCTCTCATCACCCAGCGTGACCAGTGCAGCCCCTTCTGTCCCCTCATCACCCAGTGTAACCAGTGTAGCCCCTTCTGTCCCCTCATCACCCAGTGTAACCAGTGTAGCCCCTTCTGTCCACTCATCACCCAGTGTAACCAGTGTAGCCCCTTCTGTCCACTCATCACCCAGTGTAACCAGTGTAGCCCCTTCTGTCCACTCATCACCCAGTGTATCCAGTGCAGCCCCTTCTGTCCCCTCATCACCCAGTGTAACCAGTGCAGCCCCTTCTGTTCCCTCATCACCCAGTGTGGCCCCTCCTGTCCCCTCATCACCCAGTGTAGCCAGTGTGGCCCCTCCTGTCCTCTCATCACCCAGTGTAGCCAGTGTGGCCCCTCCTATCCCCTCATCACCCAGTGTAGCCAGTGTGGCCCCTCCTATCCCCTCATCACCCACTGTAACCAGTGTGGCCCCTCCTGTCCCCTCATCACCCAGTGTAACCAGTGCAGCCCCTCCTGTCCTCTCATCACACACTGTAACTAGTGTGGCCCCTCCTGTTCCATCATCACCCAGTGTAACCAGTGTGGCCCCTCTTGTCCTCTCATCACCCAGTGTGGCCCCTCCTGTCCTCTCATGACCCAGTGTGGCCAGTGTGGCACCTCCTGTCCTCTCATCACCCAGTGTGGCCAGTGTGGCACCTCCTGTCCTCTCATCACCCAATGTGACCAGTGTGGCCCCTCCTGTCCTCTCATCACTCAGTGTAGCCAGTTTGGCCCCTCCTGACCTCTCATCACCCAGTGTGACCAGTGTGGCCCCTCCTGTCCACTCCTCACCCAATGCAGCCAGTGTGGTCCCTTCTGTCCTCTCATGACCAAGTGTAGCCAGTGTGGCCCCTCCTGTCCTCTCATCACCCAGTGTGACCAGTGTGGCCCATCCTGTCCTCTCATAACCCAGTGTGACCAGTGTGGCCCCTCCTGTCCTCTCATAACCAAGTCTGACCAGTGTAGCCCCTTCTGTCCTCTCATGACCCAGTGTAGCCCTTCCTGTCCTCTCATCACCCAGTGTAGCCAGTGTGGCCCCTTCTGTCCTCTCATGACCAAGTGTAGCCAGTGTGGCCCCTCCTGTCCTCTCATCACTCAGTGTAGCCAGTGTGGCCCCTTCTGTCCTCTCATGACCCAGTGTAGCCCTTCCTGTCCTCTCATCACCAATTGTAACCAGTGTGGCCCCTTCTGGTCTCTCATGACCAAGTGTAGCTAGTGTGGCCCCTCCTGTCCTCTTATGACTCAGTGTAGCCAGTGTGGCCCCTCCTGTCCTCTTATGACCCAGTGTAGCCAGTGTAGCGCCTCCTGTCCTCTCATCACTCAGTGTAGCCAGTGTGGCCCCTCCTGTCCTCTTATGACCCAGTGTAGCCAGTGTGGCCCCTCCTGTCCTCTTTATAACCCAGTGTGACCAGTGTGGCCCATCCTGTCCTCTCATAACCCAGTGTGACCAGTGTGGCCCATCCTGTCCTCTCATAACCCAGTGTGACCAGTGTGGCCCCTCCTGTCCTCTCATAACCAAGTGTGACCAGTGTGGCCCCTCCTGTCCTCTCATAACCCAGTGTGACCAGTGTGGCCCCTCCTGTCCTCTCATAACCAAGTGTGACCAGTGTGGCCCCTTCTGTCCTCTCATGACCCAGTGTGGCCCCTCCTGTCCTCTCATAACCCAGTGTGACCAGTGTGGCCCCTCCTGTCCTCTCATAACCAAGTGTGACCAGTGTGGCCCCTTCTGTCCTCTCATGACCCAGTGTAGCCCCTTCTGTTCTCTCATCACCCATTGTAACCAGTGTGGCCCCTTCTGTTCTCTCATGACCAAGTGTAGCTAGTGTGGCCCCTCCTGTCCTCTTATGACCCAGTGTAGCCAGTGTAGCGCCTCCTGTCCTCTTATGACCCAGTGTAGGCAGTGTTGCCCCTTCTGTCCTCTCATGACCCAGTGTAGCCAGTGTATCCTCTCCTGTCCTCTCATGACCCAGTGTAACCAGTGTGTCCTCTCCTGTCCTCTTATGACCCAGTGTAACCAGTGTGGCCCCTCCTGTCCTCTTATCACCCAGTGTAGCCAGTGTATCCTCTCCTGTCCTCTTATGACCCAGTGTAGGCAGTGTGTCCTCTCCTGTCCTCTCATGACCCAGTGTAACCAGTGTGGCCTCTCCTGTCCTCTTATGACCCAGTGTAGCCAGTGTGGCGCCTCCTGTCCTCTCATGACCCAGTGCAGCCAGTGTGGCCTCTCCTGTCCTCTTATGACCCAGTGTAACCAGTGTGGCGCCTCCTGTCCTCTCATGTGTGACCACTGTGGCTCCTAGTTCCATCTTATCACACCAGTTTGACCAGTGTGGACCCTCCTGTCCTCTTATGACCCAGTGTAGCCAGTGTGGCCCCTCCTGTCCTCTTATCACCCAGTGTAACCAGTGTGGCGCCTCCTGTCCTCTCATCACCCAGTGTAACCAGTGTGGCGCCTCCTGTCCTCTCATCACCCAGTGTAACCAGTGCAGCCCCTTCTGTCCTCTCATCATCCAGTGTAACCAGTGCAGCCCCTCCTGTCCTCTCATCACCCAGTGTAACCAGTGCAGCCCCTTCTGTCCTCTTATCACCCAGTGTAGCCAGTGCAGCCCCTTCTGTCCTCTCATCACCCAGTGTAACCAGTGTCGCCCCTCCTGTCCTCTCATCACCCAGTGTAGCCAGTGTGTCCTCTCCTGTCCTCTTATGACCCAGTGTAGCCAGTGTGGCCCCTCCTGTCCTCTTATGACCCAGTGTAGGCAGTGTGGCCCCTCCTGTCCTCTTATGACCCAGTGTAGGCAGTGTGGCCCCTCCTGTCCTCTTATGACCCAGTGTAGCCAGTGTGTCCTCTCCTGTCCTCTTATGACCCAGTATAGCCAGTGTGTCCTCTCCTGTCCTCTTATGACCCAGTGTAGCCAGTGTGGCCCCTCCTGTCCTCTCATGACCCAGTGTAGCCAGTGTGTCCTCTCCTGTCCTCTTATGACCCAGTGTAGCCAGTGTGGCCCCTCCTGTCCTCTCATGACCCAGTGTAGCCAGTGTGGCCCCTCCTGTCCTCTCATGACCCAGTGTAGCCAGTGTGTCCTCTCCTGTCCTCTTATGACCCAGTGTAGCCAGTGTGGCCCCTCCTGTCCTCTCATGACCCAGTGTAGCCAGTGTGTCCTCTCCTGTCCTCTTATGACCCAGTGTAGCCAGTGTGGCCCCTCCTGTCCTCTCATGGCCCAGTGTAGCCAGTGTGTCCTCTCCTGTCCTCTTATGACCCAGTGTAGCCAGTGTGGCCCCTCCTGTCCTCTCATGACCCAGTGTAGCCAGTGTGTCCTCTCCTGTCCTCTTATGACCCAGTGTAGCCAGTGTGGCCCCTCCTGTCCTCTCATGACCCAGTGTAGCCAGTGTGTCCTCTCCTGTCCTCTTATGACCCAGTGTAGCCAGTGTGTCCTCTCCTGTCCTCTTATGACCCAGTGTAGCTAGTGTGGCCCCTCCTGTCCTCTCATGACCCAGTGTAGCCAGTGTGTCCTCTCCTGTCCTCTTATCACCTAGTGTAGCCAGTGTGGCGCCTCCTGTCCTCTCATGTGTGGCCACTGTGGCTCCTCTTTCCATCTTATCACACCAGTTTGACCAGTGTGGACCCTCCTGTCCTCTTATCACACCAGTTTGACCAGTGTGGACCCTCCTGTCCTCTTATCACACCAGTTTGACCAGTGTGGACCCTGCCGTCTCATCACGAAGTGTGACCAGTGCCCCCTGCTATCACTGGGTAAATTAGACCAGTTGAGGCCCCATCACTGTAGTCTTCACCTTGTCATCCAACCTATAGTTTCCACCATGACTGATGCACCTTTTCACATCTGAAGGTCAGGTCTCCGCACAACTTGTGGCCGGATTTACCCGTCAGCCATGTTGTACAGCTTTGGATGCATGTGGCATGTGATTTTCCCTTTATAGCCTCGAGGCGCCTTCCTCCAAACACAGGAACCTTGTCTTTAATTTTCCCCTTTTTCTTGCAGCCGCCGCTGATCCAGAGTCCATGTTGGGGGAGCGACTGCCTGAGCCGTGCGGTCTCTGTACATTGTTGGATTTCTATACTGGGGTCTATAATTTCTTGTATTGGGGTGGGATGGGGGTATTTATTCTCTACGTGATCACATGATGGAGTCTCTATAGACAATATGTCTTGTGTAATAAACGTCCAGAGGCAGAACGTCTCCGTCTCATCTGTGAACCTGGGGGCTCATCTTATGTCCCCCATTAGAGGCTATGCTATGGTTGCTATAGAGGACCCTTATTTTGCCATTGTTCACCCAGCGCCTGCAGTATAGGAGACGGCTGCACTTATTGTAGAAATGTGACGCCCTAGCAAAACCAGGTAGTCACACATAGGTCCTCACATAACACCGTCCCTCACATAGGTGACATACAGCCGACCTGAAACCCTAGCCACCCCCCCTTAGGGCAAGACAGGCACACCAGTGGGCGGGACCAGGTGGCTAGGGAACGCCCTCCTAGGGGTCTAGACAGCCCGGGTGGGAAAACAAGTAGTACAAGTCTAGGACAAGCAGTAGTTCAAGTTGAGAGGAGTGTGGGCTGGAGCTAGGTGTAGCTCCAGTGGAGGAGAAGTTCAAGTTGAACGGTGCCAGGGTTGGAGCCCTGGTACCTTGGCTAAGTGGCAGACAGTGGTCTCCGTCAGCAGGAGACGGGAAGATGGCTCGGCAGATCCGAGGAGGACCGGAGAAGGGTTGGAGCCCACCGGTACCGACACCGGAGACCCGACCGCAAACCGTGCACAGAGGGGGTACTCGGACCCTGAAGCCAGGACTGGAACCAACAGCCTAGCTAATTAACCGATTGAGGGCAGGATTACAGGTCCTGTCCCAACCAAAGTCCCAAAAGCAGACAACCACCCACAGAGACGGATAGGACAACCGCCAGGGCCCATAGATCCCACAGGTCAGCGTCAGCGGGCACGGCTCCTTAGGCACACAGAAAGCCGGGAGCGGACTTCTGAGTTCCAAACCAGGCAGCCCACAATACACAAAAACAGTGCAGAGGAAAGGACAGCGGCCACCAGCCCGGGTGGGGGACCAGAGTACAACCGGCCGCGGCGGCCGGCCACCAGCACCTTGGTTTACTAAAAGACTTGTGTGATTCATTGAATTGTGAGTAACCAAACCTCCCCTGGTCCATCCGGGCGTGCAAGCCTGCCATCGCCATACCCTGCACAGAGACACTGGGCCCCGGGGCAACCATCCCTACCCACGGAGGGGTTAACATCCGGCTGCCATTCCATCTCCCCCGGGTATCCCACAACAGCAGCGGTGGTGTCCCACTTCACCACACACCGTGGGTGGCATCACAGGCATTCTACAATCAATGCCATACAAATATGTCCCCCCTTTTATTCGGAGTGTCCGCGCGACCCCCGGTCCGGGGAACCCCTCGAGCTGTACCGTAGGCCCCGGATATGAGCAGCGCCTGCTGCTGGCACGGGGGCGGCACAGAATTATCGTCAACATTGATATTATAACACCAAGAACAACCGCCCGTGAGGTGATGCACATGGAGGATGAAGCCAGTGTCGCTCCAAGAAGGACCGGCCATGAGGTGATGAACATGGAGGACGAAGACGGTGTGACTTCAAGAAGGTCCAGCCGTGAGGTGATGCACATGAAGGACGAAGACGGTGTCGCTTCAAGAAGGACCTGCCGTGAGGTGATGCACATGGAGGACAAAGATGGTGTCGCTTAAAGAAGGACCTGCCGTGAGGTGATGCACATGGAGGATGAAGCCGGTGTCGCTCCAAGAAGGACCGGCCGTGAGGTGATGCACATGAAGTATGAAGACTGTGTGGCTTCAAGAAGGTCTAGCCGTGAGGTGATGCACATGAAGGACAAAGACGGTGTCGCCTCAAGAAGGTCTGGATGTGAGGTGATGTACCGCCCCGGTGTTAGTCGGGCTGCTCAGATCCGGGACCGTCGTGGCTCGAGGGGTCCGGACCCGGCTTGGCGGACACTTTGATCCATAAAAGGGGATATTTACAGGGGAGAAGTTCATGACGCCACCTGCAGGTTGCGGTAATGGGAGTACTGCCGCTGCTGGAGAGAGGACCGGGGCAGATGGTGTGAAGCAGCAAGGTGTCAGTCCCTACGCAGGTACGGAAGGCCCCGGTCTCTGGGGGTTGGTGAATTTGGGAGGACAGGGTGCAGGGACCAGGGTACTCACTGCGGGTCGTCGTGGTGCTGGATGAGGTTTAGAAAGGAGACACACACTGTAGGTAAACCAAAGTCTCTGTGTACAGCTGTCGCTGCCGGCAGACCATCCAAGTACCCGGTCCCACCGGTGTCCCTTAGTGATTCAGAGCCTGCCTCCGTGCACAATTTATTGTCCGTTGGAGTTCCCCGTGGCTTGAAGCTGTTGGGGGCCCTGCTCACTATGTGTAGTGTAGCCATTCTCTTGAGGGCTGGCACTTGGGACTTCAGTGGGTTACTGTGTCTGGAAACACCCCTGTCCCCCTCGTTGTGCTGATGCCCTCTATTTCTGAGCATCTAGGGAAGTCCCTTTCAGGTGAATTGTCAGGACGTTGAATCGGCCTAGGGTCCTGTACCCCATCGTGCTCAGTACCGGTCAGTTCTGTTGGACCTTCTGGTGCCGACAGTACTCCAAGACTACGTCCGTCACACCCTTGTCCAATGTTCCTGTTACCGGTCCCCGACTCCTCTGGACCCGAACCACTGTTTGCGACCCAACCAGTTTTCCCTAGCTCCCCAGGAGCTCACTCTCCCAGCTCCTCACTGTCTGGAGCCCACTTCTCTTCTCTCTGTCCCTCTAACAGTCTGCCCAGTCCCCCAGTGGCTGGCCCATTTTCCAGCTAGTCCAACTTCCCTGGTATGTCTGGCAGTGACTGCTGTGAGGTGATTGGGTTTTGTGGTGCAGATGGGAGTGACATCGGTTTCTTGGGTGGGTACCTGGAACCATGGGGGGTAGGCCCTGCACCCTATGTAAGGATGCAGTTTCCTGTGGCACCCTGATGTATTCAGGTGCGCCACAGTGATACACATGGAGGACAAAGACGGTGTCGCTTCAAGAAGGACCTGCCGTGAGGTGATGCACATGAAGGACTAAGCTGGTGTTATTTCAAGAAGGACCGTCCGTGAGTCACCAACATCTGCAAATTAGCAGATTTTCAAGCAACTTGCACCAATGTGACATACAGTAAAAGCCATAAAATGGCATAAAAGCCAGATTGTAAACTTCTGACGGCTGACAGTGCCAGTGTGCGGTGAATCCCTGATGCTGCGTCCTGTGCCCACCTAAGGGTTCGGATGACAGTAGACAGCTCGTAACCACATCTCATCTGTGCAGCTATGTGACCGCCTGTTTTCATCAGCCATATCCTAAGTAAAGAGGAGTGTGTGGGAGGACAGCTGTGAAGGTCGGCAGGACGAGGAGTCGGCAGGTTATTGACGGTAAACATGACCTTGCCTGTCCGGCAGCACTCGGTGTCTGGCAGAAGTCAGGCTTATCCTCAGGGCGAGGCAGCCAGTGCATAGATGACAGGGCACCTCCTGGTCTGTCTCCAGCTGACCCTCCAAATTTTCATTAACTGACCATGTATCTCCACCTTCTCACGAATGGACCCTGACCCTCCACCTTCTCACCAGATAAACTTGACCCTTGACCTTGTCACCAGGTGATCTTCCACCTTCTCACCGGCTAATTTTTACTCTCCACCTTCTCACTAGCTAACCCCGACCTTCCACCTTCTCACCAGCTAATCTTGACCCTCCACCTTCTCACCAGCTAATCTTGGCCCTCCACCTTCTCACCGGCTAATTTTTACTCCCCTTCTCACTAGCTAACCCCGACCTTCCACCTTCTCACCAGCTAATCTTGGCCCTCCACCTTCTCACCGGCTAATTTTTACTCTCCTTCTCACTAGCTAACCCCGACCTTCCACCTTCTCACCAGCTAATCTTGGCCCTCCACCTTCTCACCAGCTAATCTTGGCCCTCCACCTTCTCACCAGCTAATCTTGGCCCTCCACCTTCTCACCGGCTAATTTTTACTCTCCTTCTCACTAGCTAACCCCGACCTTCCACCTTCTCACCAGCTAATCTTGGCCCTCCACCTTCTCACCAGCTAATCTTGGCCCTCCATCTTCTCACCAGCTAATCTTGGCCCTCCACCTTCTCACCAGCTAATCTTGGCCCTCCACCTTCTCACCAGCTAATCTTGGCCCTCCACCTTCTCACCGGCTAATTTTTACTCTCCTTCTCACTAGCTAACCCCGACCTTCCACCTTCTCACCAGCTAATCTTGGCCCTCCACCTTCTCACCAGCTAATCTTGGCCCTCCATCTTCTCACCAGCTAATCTTGGCCCTCCACCTTCTCACCAGCTAATCTTGGCCCTCCACCTTCTCACCGGCTAATTTTTACTCTCCACCTTCTCACTAGCTAACCCCGACCTTCCACCTTCTCACCAGCTAATCTTGGCCCTCCACCTTCTCACCAGCTAATCTTGGCCCTCCACCTTCTCACCAGCTAATCTTGGCCCTCCACCTTCTCACCAGCTAATCTTGGCCCTCCACCTTCTCCCCAGCTAATCTTGGCCCTCCATCTTCTCACCAGCTAATCTTGGCCCTCCATCTTCTCACCAGCTAATCTTGGCCCTCCACCTTCTCATCAGCTAATCTTGGCCCTCCACCTTCTCACCAGCTAATCTTGGCCCTCCATCTTCTCACCAGCTAATCTTGGCCCTCCATCTTCTCACCAGCTAATCTTGGCCCTCCACCTTCTCATCAGCTAATCTTGGCCCTCCATCTTCTCACCAGCTAATCTTGGCCTTCCATCTTCTCACCAGCTAATCTTGGCCCTCCATCTTCTCACCAGCTAATCTTGGCCCTCCACCTTCTCATCAGCTAATCTTGGCCCTCCACCTTCTCACCACCTAATCTTGGCCTTCCATCTTCTCACCAGCTAATCTTGGCCCTCCACCTTCTCATCAGCTAATCTTGGCCCTCCACCTTCTCACCACCTAATCTTGGCCCTCCACCTTCTCATCAGCTAATCTTGGCCCTCCACCTTCTCACCAGCTAATCTTGGCCCTCCACCTTCTGTTTTCTGGCAGGGAGTCTGTAGCTTGAAGTTTTTATCACTCCCAACCATCACTCACCACTTCATATCTACTCCCTCACTGAGAGATCACAGAGAGCAGAGAAGTAATATGAGGCCGGTAGCGCCCATCCTGAGCCGGGTGCCACTGTCAGGGCAGCAGTTCAGCTTTTCTGATACTCCGATCCCTGCCTCACATATTGCACGAGGCAACCTAACACCGCAATGTTCAATCGCATTAAATGCCCGTACTGCAGATATGGCATAGCAAAAGCAAATGATGCTGAAAACAGCAGTGTGCACATTGCCTCACAGCATCATATTTATCCATCCATCTATCCATCCATCCATCCATCCTTCCACATTAATCTCATCAATTCATTCCTCTATCATTATTTTATCTCTTCATTCACCCACCCTCCTCAGCATCTGCTGTGACATCCATGTCGGTCCCTGTCCCCTCTTCTCCTGCTTCTTTTGACGAGCGATGCAGAGTGACTATTTACTAGCCCTGTTTTATTCCTGCGACTTGTAGTGCAACCAGTCCAGAAACTTTGGGGTTAAATGTAGTTAGTGTTTGTTTCTTACTGTTTTCAGCACTGGATGGCGCTGCTCACTCTTGGTATGGACCCTTCTTGCTGCCAACCTAGTCTACTGGGTGGCATCTTACTTCATTTCTGTAGCCCAGGTGTCGCTGTGTGAGCCCAACTCCCAGTGCAGGGGTTAGAGGGTGAAGGCACAATGCCAGGAAGCTGCTGCTCGTGTGGAAAGCACGTCATCACTAGATTATTGATATTGGAATGGAGAATAGTGAATAACACAGAGGATGGGGACTTCAGATGTAAGGGGGGGTCAAGGCTACACCAACCCTGAAGAAGTAGCCGGCACACAGGAAGGTTTATAATTTGTATTAGTTTGCACTGCGTATTTTGGTAATTGGCCACAAGGTGGCAGGGTGGCCCAGTGATTGCTTTCCTAACACCCCTAGGTAGGAAGGGGTTAAATAAAAGGAGGGGGACAGTGTATAAATTGGGCAAGATTTAGGAGGAGCACAGGAGAGTCCCCAGGAGGAGATAGCAAGAAGAGGCCATATTATTCTACTCATTAGCGAGCCTGAGGGTCACCCCTTTGATCTTGGACATGCAGGGTCCTGCTCTTTAGAGGACTGTTTAGGCTGCTTTCACACTACGTCTTTTTAACATGCGTCCTGAACGTTTTTTTGCTGCAAAAGCGGATCCTGCTTTTACAGCAAAAAACGCATGCAAACGCATGTGTTACTTTGCAGGATCCTGTCACTGCATGTTTAGGGGCGGGCATTGGAGTCATGTGATCGGGAGTGATGGGAACTAAACGTGCCAGACTGGGAGCCGGCTTCTTACAACTGCGGAGGTTCGTAACCAAGGTAAACATCGGGTAACTTGCTTGGATACCCGATATTTACTTTGGTTACGAGCGTCTGCAGCTGCTAGGAGCCGGGCTCCCTGCACACGTAACCAACGTAAACATCGGGTAACTAAGATAAGTGGTTACCCGATATTTACCTTGGTTACGAGTGTCCGCAGCTCTCAGGTGGAGGAGAGGGAGGGGGAGAGACAGAGAGGTAGGAGAGAGAGGGACTGATCACGCGAGACTGGTTCTGGGCATGCTCAGTAGAGCAAGCAGGATCCTGTCTATCAGCATGCCAGCGTTCACGTGCGTTTGCTGTTTAGTCAGGATCCAGCAATTTGCAGTATTTGGACGCAGCTCAAAAACGCTACATGTAGCGTTTTTGAAAGATGTTAAAAAACTGCAAGTCGCTGGATCCTCACCATAACGCACGCAAACGCAGGTGAACGCATGTTAACGCGAGTCCATTGCAAATGCATTGAAATGAAAACGCATTTGCACTGGATCCGTTTCTGCGTTAAAAAAACGTTCAGGACGCATGTTAAAAAGACGTAGTGTGAAAGCCGCCTTAACTGCGTCCCCAGAAGCCGGGTTTAGTCCGGTCGGTTGGGGAGGCATCCGTTCTTTCCTGGATAAGAAAACTCAAAGAAATCCCTTGCGAGACTGAAGGTCAGTGAGCACAGAACAGAGAAGGGTAGGTCTTGGCCAAAAGCACGAGCTGAGGAGTACTGTTGTGCCACCCTGGAGGCCACTGATGTCACGGCCGTGGCTCCGAACAATGATGTTGCCGTACTGGGCACAGGCGACAGGCTTTTTGTAATGGGGAATAAAAATAAAAGTTAAAAAGGGGAGAAAGAAAAATAAAATAAAGAGTTTGTGACGCCGGTTGGGATGTTCGGCTGTGGTATGGCCGGGCACTGTTGGTGGGCCCCAGGAGTTAGGTGGTGATGCGCAGTGCCAGAGGGTTGTCATCTTTCCCCCCAACTAGGGCTGGCTAATGGGGGATGTGTTGAGGTAGAGATGGAACAGCAGGGAATAATTCAGCCACAGACAGGACAGGGAACTTTTACCTTTTACTGAAGTGTGCTGCCCCCACCACAGTCGATGGGCTGCTCGGACCCAGATCCGCAGTGGCTCGAGGGGTCTCCGGTCCCGAGGCGGGGTCGCGCAGCCGCTCGAAATGAAAAAGGGGGAAAACTATTTACAAAAGGGGGATCAAAAACAGAGTTTGTAACGCCACCCACGGGTCGTGGTAATGTGGGCTGCCGCGTTTGGGGAAGCGCCCGGGAGCGATGGGGTGGCAGCTTTGATGTTAACCCCTCTGAGGGCAGGGGGAAGGTGTCCCGGGGCTCGGTAGTGTTGAGATGGGGACCCGATGGGAGGAGAGGGGCACAACGTACTCACACAGTCCAGGAATTCTGACACTGACAATGGATAAACCAAAGTCTTGAATGCCCTGTAGTTGTTGTTGGAGCACGCTGGGTCCGTGCCCTTTTGGCGTTGCTGGTTGGTTTGAAGCCTTGTTCCTTGGCACTGTGTTTACTCTGTGTGGATCCCTTTTGCCTGAAACTACTCGGGTCCCGCTCACCCGTCTGGCTAACGGAGTGAGCTTGCTCTCAGGGTTCACTCTTGGGATTTTCTGGACGGTTTTGGAAAGTCATATCCCTCTCGTTGCGCTAGTACCCCGATATTGGAGCGGGTGGAGAACGACTTGTGAAGACTCCGTCATCGTCGGGTAAATTACTGGGCTGCGTGAAGCTACTTCCCAGCCTAGGGTCCGCGTACCCTGTCATGGCCTAGCCCCTGCCCGGTTGTAGCACAAGACGGCCGAACTGCCCCCCGTGGCAGTACCGTGCTCCTTGCCACTACCCCCTGCAACCGGGGTTCCAGCTCCTTCCAGGCCAACGTCCGGCACCTGTGTCGGGTACAGGAGCCCAGCTCCGCAGCGTGACCTTTCACTGTCACTACTCGCTCGACTCTCTCCTGACACTTCTGGTCCTCCTTCTACCATCCCTCCATCTGGGCGGCCCTATTCCCCTCAGGCTGTTCAATGAGTGTATGGTGGGTGCGGTGCAGAGTGTTCCTCAGGATTTGTGTATACCTGTTCTTAGCAACACCAAAGGGACAGGACCCGTAACCAAGGAGGAGCAGGTACCATGCAGAAGAGCAGATTGCACGGCACCCTTGTGACGACCTGATAGGCCCGGGCATAGTCACAGAAGCTCTGCAGAACAGTCCTGGACACTCTTTATAACCTTCACAATGATGAGGGTTTTCGCTGCCTTGATGGGAGTTTGGCTTCTCTGCTGTGTGCTGGTAGTGTACTCTTCCTGCCACTAATTCCCTACCTAGAATAGGTATCTTGGTATCCTTGAATTTACAAGACAAGAACAATCTGGACTTTTGACCCCTTCTGGCGAGCGGGTGACTGGAATCCTGAAGGAAAACTCTCTGTTTCTTCTAGAAGTTTTCATACTCACACCTGCCACTGAGCTCCCAGGCAAATGTCACTGCTCCTTATAAAAAGGCTGCAGTCTCTCACTTTTGTCACCAACCGTGAAAGTGTCGTGGGCGGGGAGGAGGGTGTCAGCACACCGCGCTCACCCCTTCTGCTCGGGTCCGGTGGCTGCCGCTGCTCAGTGGTGGCTCGAGCTGTGGGCCGGATCCCGGGGGTTCTCGAGCGGCGCTCCTCGCCCGTGAGTGAAAGGGGGGATTTGGGTGTTGGGATAATGTCCGTGACGCCACCCACGGTTGTGGTGATTTGTAGCACCACCGCTGCTCAATATGGGGGTCACGGGGATGGTGAAGGGGAGCAGCCAGGTGTTGTGTTGCCCCTCCGTGGGTAGGGGTTGGTGATCCCGGGGCCCGGTGATGGAGCGCAGGGTGCAGGGCCTGGTGGGCGCAGGGACGCGGGGGGGCAGCGCTGTGCCTTGTGGCACTGTGGTACTCACTCAGCCTGAGACAGTGACACAGTTCTTGGTAAACAAACGGCTGGTTGGTCGGTCCCACGGACGGCTGCACTTGCTCACCCAGTCGGTAGCGGTGATGTCCCTTTTCCTTGCACCTAATGTTGTCTGCTGGTCGCGATGGGTTCCCACCGGTAACCCGCTCCCCGGCTTCAAGCTGGACCGGAGGAGCTCTACTCTTTGCCCGCAGGCGCTGGCCCTCAGAAACTGGTGCCCTGGCGGTGGCGGTGTCTCTGTTGTACAGGTTGGGCTGTTGCCTTCAATCGGGACTTGGTTGTTGGGGGATCTACGTCCCCTTCACTGACGGATTTGGCAAATTTGGTGACTCCTAGCCTTGCCGGAGTCCGAGAGGCCCCTGCCCTGGTGCTGACTGTCCTTTGGTACGCTGCTCCAGACCGCCGGGTCACTACCCGTCCGAGGCCCTTCCAGGAACTTCCAAACGGTCACCCCTTCAGACAATCACCACTGTTGCTGACCTTGCTGACCCTGTCCTGCACACAGCTGGACTCACTTCAAGCTTCCTTTCAGTAACTGTTCTCACTTTCCTTCAGCTCCTCTTACTCCTCCTTTACCACCTCCACTTCACTACTTTCACTTCCTTAGCTCATCTTAGCTGTTTACCCCTTCACCTCCCTAGCTTGACTCTCCTCCAGCTCTTCCCTGAGCTGACTGCTCGTTTTTCCCGCCTCCAGAGCTGTGTCCTCCTCGGTGGGCGGAGCCAACCGCCTGGCCCACCCCCCTGGTGTGAACCCTAGCCTCTGAAGGAAGGTAACAAGGATTTGTAGGATGATGTATCCGCAGGTACGAGCGCATGTTTCCTGCAGCTGCCCGCCGGCGTCCGCAGCTATTTTTAGCTGCTAGATTACAGCGCAATAGCTGCAGGAACATGCGGACATTCATGCGGCTTACCTGCGGACGTCCCGGCCTCTATCTCCATAGCGGAGGGCCGGGACATCCGCAGGTAATTCCGCATGAATAATTGACATGCAATTATACATGCGGATACCTACATCCGCAGCGTGGACACAGCACTCCCCATGTCCCATAGGATAACATGGTATAAAAGTATAAAATGGAAAAATGGGTTTTAAAAAATAAAAAATAAAATGAAATAAAAAGAGATTTTTGTTAATATCTTGACAACAGTGGTTTTTTAGCGCTGCTAAAACCCGTTTTTCCATTTTATACTTTTATACCACGCTGTTCACGGGGCCGCTGCTGAAACCACGCGGACACTCACATGCTCTTCAAGGGGTTGTGACTGGCACTACCTTACTAGGTGAGTGTGTGGCGCCCCTGACCTGGTCAGGCACCACTGAGTACTGCACCCATGCTGGGGACAGTACAATACAGGTAATCCAGAAGGCTGACCGAGGTGTGACTACACAGGCGCATAGTGATCAGGTCTCACACATGTACCTATGAGAGGACCCCTGGGGATCCCAGGAGGGGGAAAAGCCTTCACCTCCACTGGAATAGTGGAGGGGGCCAAAAGCCTCCATCTCCTCTCAAGGGGTGTGGTAAGAGAGCCTGGTTGCTAGGTGGCGTAGGCAAGAACAGGAGAGGAGGAGCAGTGAGCCGGTTCAGTGCAGAGTCCAGGGAGCTCCGTGTGGAGCTGACCCCTACCCCTGGGGCTGTTGCAGTCTGACAGCGCCCGCGCAGTGGCTACCGACGGGGGAGAACGGTCACCTAGGAGTGCTACCCGAAACCCGTCTCCAGCTAAAGAGAGAGCACAGAGTGGGAAGTAAGGAGACTGCTAGGGAGTACCAGGCCCAAACGGGCGGCAGATCCCGGAGCGGGGATAGATCCACCTTTCCTTGCTAAACCTGCCGGTGTGGGGCCCTCAAAGCCCACACCACAACACCACAAAAGTCGCAGCCACGTAGCCACAGTTAGGGCCCATAGTTCACAGGAGGCAAGCAGCTGGAGTGATCTGGTCCAGGCGACAAGCAAACGGCAAACGAAGGGGAGAGAGGCTTCAGCAACTTCCCTGGGTGACCCCCATAGGGACTAAAAGTCGGGGTTACCCCAAACCACCAAGGGCTAAGGAAGGCGAGTCGGTAGTCACCATCATAAGTCAGCCTGAAGGATACCTGGTTCCAGCCTGGTTCATCCCAGCTACGCCCGGGTTACTCACCCTGCCATCAACTGTGAGTAAAACCCCTGAAAGACATCCTGCTTGTGTGGAGTTATTCTGCGCCTTGTGGTACTACGCACCTACACAGGGCCCTGGGGCTCGCCTCACTCTCAGGAGGCTATTACAACCGACTGCACCCACCATCAGCCCCAGGCATCCCTTAATCTGCAGTGGCGGTCCCCACTGACCGCAATTCTGAGAGTGGCGTCACGACAAAAAGAAGATCTCCTACCTGTGACAGGATCCAGCAGAGTGGAGTCCCTGAAGGTAATGCACCGACACAGCGTTCTCGGGGCTTCACATCTGGCGTCACGAACAGGATAAGGACTAGACCTGTCCAGACAGGTGACCATGTGCCTGGGCGGTCCGCTTGAAAAATTGGAAGCGCCGCCATATTGCCACCATGAAAAGCGCGCTGAAAAACAACAGCAGCCCGCGCTGGGAGAAGTTACCGCCCACGAAGAGGTGTGGCTACCCAGAGATCCCCTGCAGAGTTCTGACCTCGCTTGTGAAGAGAGCGGAAGCGTCCAGAGACGGCGGAACGGAAAAGAAGCCAGCAGCTTGTTGTTAGAGAAAATGGCGTCTGAAGGCAGAGACCCAGAGCCGGGCTCCGCTGCCTGGTGGTGCCGGGAGCTCGCCGAGTTCTGCGATCAACTGGAGGCCAGGGTCGGAAGGCTGATCAGAGAGGGACGGACGGAGTTTCTGTGGATGACCGCGGCGGTTCAGGCCTATGAGGGGAGAGCCGCGCGCCGAGTGCCAGACCGGGCGGTGACGACTCAGACCCCGATGCTGCCACCGATGGGTGAGTCCAGCGATGCCCCTGCCAGTGCGAGTGCCCCGACCCCTGCTGCCACGCCCGCAGTCCCTGAGGAGGCGTCCGGCGCGGCGACGCTGAAGCAGGCCGCAGCCACGCCAGGTGCAGCCCGCCAAGCTCAGGCCGCCGCAGCGATGCCCTGCTCGGCCCACCAAGACCCGGTCCCTGCAGCAACGCCCAGTCCGGCCCGCAAAGAACCGGCTGCCACCGCGACCCTCATCCACGCCGCAGGTGTGACGCTGACCCAGGCCGCCGCCATGCTAGGCCCGGCCCGCCGAGACCCCACCGCAGCAGCAACGCTCGTCCGCGCCGCAAGTGAGGTGCTGAACCAGGCCGCAGCCCCGTCAGGTGCGGCCCGCCAAGCCCAGATCGCTGCAGCGACGCCCAGCCCAGCCTGCAAAGACCCCATCGCAGCTGCGACGCCGATCCAAGCTGCGCCCGAAACGCCCATCCAGGCCGCCGCCATGCCGGGCGCGGCCCGCCAAGACCAGGCCGCCGCCATACAGGGCGCGGCCCGCCAAGATAAGATTGCATCACCATTTTCCCCGGCCTGCAAGGCCAGAGCAGACACTGCTCCCCAGTCCAAGGAGGTCCCTGCTAGGAAGCCCACGCTGGGGGAGGACCCTGCATACTGGCAGCTGAAGGCTGACATGGAGGCCAAGTTCCCACAGGAGATGGTGGATCAGTACATGCTCCCTCCGCACACCCCCAAGAGGATTCCGGCAACCCCTGCAGCAACTACGCCAAAGAGTCCCCCGCCTGGGCCTGCTGAAGAAAGTCCATCCCCAGCACTGCCACCAAAGGAGCAAAGGAGTGCTCAGAAGAACTAAGGGGGAGGGGAGGCCAGGAAGCTGAGGAGCTGACTCAGGAGCCACCAGCAGTGGATCCATGCCCAGAGCCAGAGATGTTGCCATACTCTCGCTGGGATGAAGAAGACCTGACACCGTCTGCGGAAGAAGATTTGCCTAAAAGCCTCACCTGGGAGCTGGTAAGCTGTACCTCGCAGAATCCAGTCCGCAAGACACGGCGCCGTAGCAGAACCCAGTCTTTCCCTGCACCGCCATCCCCAGAGCAGAGAGAAGTCACGGCCAGAGACCTAGAAGAAAAACGGTTCCTGAGAAGAGCCAAAGCACAGGTCAGAGGACCCCTTTGTAGAGGAATTGTGGAAGACTTTAGCCTGAAGTCAGGATACGGATTCATCGTTGCACCTGGTATAAAGGAAGGTATCTTCGTCAATAGAAGAGACGTTAGAGCTCATTTGCCCAGAGGACATCCTGGAAGAAACTTAAAGATGGGAGACTCCGTACAATTTACCATGCATCAAGGAGAAAGAGGCTGGTACGCGTTAGATGTAGCACCATGTCCTAAAGAAGAAGAAAGGAAAGACAGCGATAAAGAAAGAAAAGACAAAGGACCTACTGACGAGACTACCACAGATGAAGAAAAAGGTCAAGGAAGCAACAGGTGCCGCAGCCCTACAGGCCCAAGCCCTGGTGAGGAGGAATCCACATAAAGTACAGAAAGAAGCATAGAAGTTACCAGTTTGGAAAAAGTTTGTTTTGCAACGTTTTACAAGTTTAGGAATGTGCCCACATAAACTGATGTGAGAAATGAACCTTAAGGCTATGAACTGGCTATAGCCACAAACTCTCGCAGTGTAAATAGTTACACCAGAGGGCACCACCACCACCAGAGTCAGCCTGTTTAGGGGCTTGGCTCGTCTGCAACCAGGGGGCACGTCCGTATATAGGGCCTTGGCTCACCTGCAACCAGAGAGCATGCCTGTTTATGGGGCCTGGCTCTCCACCACAAAGAGGGTACCTGGTCAGCACCAACTGTGAAGGCCGCCTCTGGATCCTGCCAGAAGTGGCTGAAGGCGCGGCTTCACCAGGCCAGGTATACCCTGAAGACCACCAGACCATGTAAGCCGCCTCTACATCCTGCCAGAAGTGGCTGAAGGCACGGCCAACGTGAGAGGGTTTTGGGTGGGTTAACGGACTTGTGGGTGGAGGGTGGTGATGTATGGTACCTGGTGCTTTTAAATGTTTTACCATGTTTTAATGTTTTATGCATTTTAAAATGTTGTCTTGCAGCCCGAGGACGTGCTGGTGATAACTAAGGGGGAATGTGGCGCCCCTGACCTGGTCAGGCACCACTGAGTACTGCACCCATGCTGGGGACAGTACAATACAGGTAATCCAGAAGGCTGACCGAGGTGTGACTACACAGGCGCATAGTGATCAGGTCTCACACATGTACCTATGAGAGGACCCCTGGGGATCCCAGGAGGGGGCAAAGCCTTCACCTCCACTGGAATAGTGGAGGGGGCCAAAAGCCTCCATCTCCTCTCAAGGGGTGTGGTAAGAGAGCCTGGTTGCTAGGTGGCGTAGGCAAGAACAGGAGAGGAGGAGCAGTGAGCCGGTTCAGTGCAGAGTCCAGGGAGCTCCGTGTGGAGCTGACCCCTACCCCTGGGGCTGTTGCAGTCTGACAGCGCCCGCGCAGTGGCTACCGACGGGGGAGAACGGTCACCTAGGAGTGCTACCCGAAACCCGTCTCCAGCTAAAGAGAGAGCACAGAGTGGGAAGTAAGGAGACTGCTAGGGAGTACCAGGCCCAAACGGGCGGCAGATCCCGGAGCGGGGATAGATCCACCTTTCCTTGCTAAACCTGCCGGTGTGGGGCCCTCAAAGCCCACACCACAACACCACAAAAGCCGCAGCCACGTAGCCACAGTTAGGGCCCATAGTTCACAGGAGGCAAGCAGCTGGAGTGATCTGGTCCAGGCGACAAGCAAACGGCAAACGAAGGGGAGAGAGGCTTCAGCAACTTCCCTGGGTGACCCCCATAGGGACTAAAAGTCGGGGTTACCCCAAACCACCAAGGGCTAAGGAAGGCGAGTCAGTAGTCACCATCATAAGTCAGCCTGAAGGATACCTGGTTCCAGCCTGGTTCATCCCAGCTACGCCCGGGTTACTCACCCTGCCATCAACTGTGAGTAAAAACCCTGAAAGACATCCTGCGTGTGTGGAGTTATTCTGCGCCTTGTGGTACTACGCACCTACACAGGGCCCTGGGGCTCGCCTCACTCTCAGGAGGCTATTACAACTGGCTGCACCCACCATCAGCCCCAGGCATCCCTTAATCTGCAGTGGCGGTCACCACTGACCGCAATTCTGAGAGTGGCGTCACGACAAAAAGATCTCCTACCTGTGACAGGATCCAGCAGAGTGGAGTCCCTGAAGGTAATGCACCGACACAGCGTTCTCGGGGCTTCACATCTGTACCTCTCCTTATTTCTACACGGTAAATACCGGGTAAGACCCTATTGCGCCTTTTTGTCTCCCCGTCTCTAATAGGATAACATGGGGAGTGACTGTACATGCTAAAACCTGCGGATTTATCTGGAAAATCCAGAAAAATCCGCAGGTTTTCGGCGGCAAAATCCGCACAAACAAGCTCCCGTGGGCACATAGGCTAAGGAAGTGTATGAAGATGTGTGTTTTGTTGTGAGCAGCAGAGATAGCCAAATCCTCATTAAAGGCGTTGTCCGACATAACAAAATTTTTTGAGTTTAAGCTAATCTGCGCTGTATTGTCATATTAATCACAACTACATTGTTATTTTTTGTTTTCTAACTTTTGTTCCTCTTGAATTCACCCTTTATTCTCTGCAGCTTCTTGTTTACATTTAGATCCAGCAAACTGACCACTTCCTGTGCAGAACCTCAGTCACAGCTGGCACCGCCCGCCGCAGTGTCCAGCCGCACCCCAGTGTCCAGCCGCACCCCCTGCCCACCCCCTGCACACACATTCCCTGTCAGTATATTCTGCCCCAGCACCTGACCTGGTATCACTACAGGGCAGATCACTACACGGCAGATCACTACAGGGCAGCACACTACAGGACACTTCAGGACACTACAGGACACTACAGGACACTACAGGGCTGCACATTACAGGACACTACAGGGCAGGACACTACAGGGCTGCACATTACAGGACACTACAGGACAGGACACTACAGGGCTGCACATTACAGGACACTACAGGGCTGCACATTACAGGACACTACAGGGCAGATCACTACAGGGCAGCACACTACAGGACACTACAGGGCTGCACATTACAGGACACTACAGGACAGGACACTACAGGACAGGACACTACAGGGCTGCACATTACAGGACACTACAGGGCAGGACACTACAGGGCAGCACACTGCAGGGCAGCACACTACAGGACACTACACTGCAGGACACTACAGGGCTGCACACTACAGGACACTACAGGACAGGACACTACAGGACAGGACACTACAGGACACTACACTGCAGGACACTACAGGGCTGCACACTACAGGACACTACAGGACAGGACACTACAGGGCTGCACATTACAGGACACTACACTGCAGGACACTACAGGGCTGCACACTACAGGACACTACACTGCAGGACACTACAGGGCTGCACACTACAGGACACTACAGGACAGGACACTACAGGGCTGCACATTACAGGACACTACACTGCAGGACACTACAGGGCTGCACACTACAGGACACTACAGGACAGGACACTGCAGGGCAGCACACTACAGGACACTACACTGCAGGACACTACAGGGCTGCACACTACAGGACACTACAGGACAGGACACTACAGGGCTGCACATTACAGGACACTACAGGACAGGACACTACAGGGCTGCACACTGCAGGGCAGCACACTACAGGACACTACACTGCAGGACACTGCAGGGCAGCACACTACAGGACACTACAGGACAGGACACTACAGGGCTGCACATTACAGGACACTACAGGACAGGACACTACAGGGCTGCACACTGCAGGGCAGCACACTACAGGACACTGCAGGGCAGCACACTACAGGACACTTCAGGACAGGACACTACAGGGCTGCACATTACAGGACACTACAGGACAGGACACTACAGGGCTGCACACTGCAGGGCAGCACACTACAGGACACTACAGGACAGGACACTACAGGGCAGGACACTACACTGCAGGACACTACAGGGCTGCACATTACAGGACACTGCAGGACACTTCACTGCAGGACACTACAGGGCAGGACACTGCAGGACACTTCAGGACAGGACACTACAGGGCTGCACATTACAGGACACTGCAGGACACTTCACTGCAGGACACTACAGGGCAGGACACTGCAGGACACTTCAGGACAGGACACTACAGGGCTGCACATTACAGGACACTGCAGGACACTACACTGCAGGACACTACAGGGCAGGACACTGCAGGACACTTCAGGACAGGACACTACAGGGCTGCACATTACAGGACACTACAGGGCAGGACACTACACGGCAGGACACTACACTGCAGGACACTACAGGGCAGGACACTACACTGCAGGACACTACAGGGCAGGACACTGCAGGGCAGCACACTACAGGACACTTCAGGACAGGACACTACAGGGCTGCACATTACAGGATACTACATGGCAGGACACTACACGGCAGGACACTACACTGCAGGACACTACAGGGCAGGACACTACACTGCAGGACACTACAGGACAGCACATTACAGGACACTACAGGGCAGCACACTACAGGACAGGACACTACAGGGCTACACATTACAGGACACTACAGGGCAGCACACTACAGGGCAGGACACTACACTGCAGGACACTACAGGGCAGGACACTACAGGGCAGGACACTACAGGGCAGCACATTACAGGACACTACAGGGCAGCACACTACAGGACAGGACACTACATGGCAGCACACTACACGGCAGGACACTACACGGCAGGACACTACACGGCAGGACACTGCAGGGCAGCACACTACAGGGCAGCACACTACACAGCAGGGCACTACAGGGCAGGACACTACACTACAGGGCAGCACACTACACAGCAGGGCACTACAGGGCAGCACACTACACTACAGCATTGCAAATAACAGCCCCACATCAGGCTCTGCACCCCACACCACATCAGGCTCTGCACCCCACACCACATCGGGCTCTGCACCCCACACCACATCAGGCTGTGCACCGCATACACACACATCAGGCTGTGCACCGCACACACACACACACACACACACACACACATCGGGCTGTGCACCGCATACACACACACATACATACACACCCACCACCCCACCCCACCCCATAGGGAGTACATACTCACCCGTCCTCAGTCCCCGCCGCTCCTGCACGTTCGCGCGCTGTCTGTGCTCTGGCCATATCAGCACAGTAGTGACGTCACCGCTGTGCTGAAGAGAGCTCAGACAGCGTGCAGTGATGAGAAGCAGCGCTGCGCTCCTTCTCATCAGCGCTTTCAAATATACCGGCATCTGTGATCTGTGATCTGTGATCTCGGTACATTTGAATGTGTGATCCTGAGCAGGGGGCCCGGTGCTGGCGCTGACACCACGGCAGCCGCCGCCAGGCCCCTCCCCCAGGTCACGGACCCAACAGCAGTGCAGGGGGAGGTTGTGGGCAGAGTATGGGGTGCGGGGGAATGTGTGGGAGGGTGCAGGGAAGGGGGTGGTGACTCCTCACACTGCACAGCCCAGCAGGGAGGCGACATGCTGTTTCCACATTTGCATGTCAACATGGCCCTGCCCATGTTGACATAAAATGACCGGAAGCAGCAAAATCGCGGCAGGAGCGGTCACATGACCGCTCTGAGCCGGGGGAGAGGGGCTGACAGCAGGGCAGGTAAGTGGTCTCTATCTACTTACCTGCCCCAATGTAGCCCAATAGGGAAATAATAAAAAAAAGCAAATTAAGCCGGATAACCCCTTTAAGGCTCACTATACATGTTATACAGATGGCAATATACATGTAGTTATCTGTGGCAACTCAGGCACAGGGCGCCACATTCCCACCTAGTTTAGAGTAGTATGTCCTCGGACTACTTAACTGAACTTCAGTCCAAAATAGCACAAAAAAACAAATGCATCAAATTGGTTGTGGATTACAGCCCAAAACCACTTTTTGATTGTCCCCGAGTGCAGCTGCGGGGCACACAGACCATATTGTAGGATTTCACTGCACTGGCTGTTTTTGATAGTTCCTTTATAAGGCACAATGAAACGGGTTCCTTTTTGGTTTGCAAGTCCTTACAAGAGTTCTTGTAGTGGGAAAAGTGTAATGTTTTCTAACATCTCACATTGGTCCTTGTGGACACATTCTTTAATATTTTCAAATAACGTTACATAATGGCTATGGGTAGCCTGGATGCCTGGTAAGGCCGGGGTCACAGTCTTGCCATCAGCATCTGCCCAGGATCTAACCTCTCTCACAGCTGCTCACTGGGTAGAAGGCTTCTTCTGATCCGGTGGAGCGTTGCTAGCGATGTAAACTACATTTACATGGCTATGGGTAGCCTGGATGCCTGGTAAGGCCGGGGTCACAGTCTTGCCATCAGCATCTGCCCAGGATCTGACCTCTCTCACAGCAGCTCAGAGGGTAGAAGGCTTCTTCTGATCCGGTGGAGCGTTGCTAGCGACTGTAAACTACATTTACATGGCTATGGGTAGCCTGGATGCCTGGTAAGGCTGGGGTCACAGTCTTGCCATCAGCATCTGCCCAGGATCTGACCTCTCTCACAGCTGCTCACAGGGTAGAAGGCTTCTTCTCCTCCGGTTCCGGTGGAGCGTTGCCAGCGAGGTAAACCACATTTACATGGCTATAGGTAGCCTGGATGCCTGGTAAGGCCGGGGTCACAGTCTTGCCATCAGCATCTGCCCAGGATCTAACCTCTCTCACAGCTGCTCACAGGGTAGAAGGCTTCTTCTGATCCGGTGGAGCGTTGCTAGCGAAGTAAACTACATTTACATGGCTATGGGTAGCCTGGATGCCTGGTAAGGCTGGGGTCACAGTCTTGCCATCAGCATCTGCCCAGGATCTGACCTCTCTCACAGCTGCTCACAGGGTAGAAGGCTTCTTCTGATCCGGTGGAGCGTTGCTAGCGAAGTAAACTACATTTACATGGCTATGGGTAGCCTGGATGCCTGGTAAGGCTGGGGTCACAGTCTTGCCATCAGCATCTGCCCAGGATCTGACCTCTCTCACAGCTGCTCACAGGGTAGAAGGCTTCTTCTGATCCGGTGGAGCGTTGCTAGCGACGTAAACTACATTTACATGGCTATGGGTAGCCTGGATGCCTGGTAAGGCTGGGGTCACAGTCTTGCCATCAGCATCTGCCCAGGATCTGACCTCTCTCACAGCAGCTCAGAGGGTAGAAGGCTTCTTCTGATCCGGTGGAGCGTTGCTAGCGAAGTAAACTACATTTACATGGCTATGGGTAGCCTGGATGCCTGGTAAGGCCGGGGTCACAGTCTTGCCATCAGCATCTGCCCAGGATCTAACCTCTCTCACAGCTGCTCACAGGGTAGAAGGCTTCTTCTGATCCGGTGGAGCGTTGCTAGCGATGTAAACTACATTTACATGGCTATGGGTAGCCTGGATGCCTGGTAAGGCCGGGGTCACAGTCTTGCCATCAGCATCTGCCCAGGATCTAACCTCTCTCACAGCTGCTCACTGGGTAGAAGGCTTCTTCTGATCCGGTGGAGCGTTGCTAGCGATGTAAACTACATTTACATGGCTATGGGTAGCCTGGATGCCTGGTAAGGCCGGGGTCACAGTCTTGCCATCAGCATCTGCCCAGGATCTGACCTCTCTCACAGCAGCTCAGAGGGTAGAAGGCTTCTTCTGATCCGGTGGAGCGTTGCTAGCGACGTAAACTACATTTACATGGCTATGGGTAGCCTGGATGCCTGGTAAGGCCGGGGTCACAGTCTTGCCATCAGCATCTGCCCAGGATCTGACCTCTCTCACAGCAGCTCAGAGGGTAGAAGGCTTCTTCTGATCCGGTGGAGCGTTGCTAGCGACGTAAACTACATTTACATGGCTATGGGTAGCCTGGATGCCTGGTAAGGCCGGGGTCACAGTCTTGCCATCAGCATCTGCC
Source organism: Anomaloglossus baeobatrachus (assembly GCF_048569485.1). Classification (NCBI taxonomy): domain Eukaryota; kingdom Metazoa; phylum Chordata; class Amphibia; order Anura; family Aromobatidae; genus Anomaloglossus; species Anomaloglossus baeobatrachus. Next base: position 382,154 of record NW_027441919.1, read on the forward strand.
CAGGATCTGACCTCTCTCACAGCTGCTCACAGGGTAGAAGGCTTCTTCTCCTCCGGTTCCGGTGGAGCGTTGCCAGCGAGGTAAACCACATTTACATGGCTATAGGTAGCCTGGATGCCTGGTAAGGCCGGGGTCACAGTCTTTCCATCAGCATCTGCCCAGGATCTAACCTCTCTCACAGCTGCTCACAGGGTAGAAGGCTTCTTGTGATCCGGTGGAGCGTTGCTAGCGATGTAAACTACATTTACATGGCTATGGGTAGCCTGGATGCCTGGTAAGGCCGGGGTCACAGTCTTGCCATCAGCATCTGCCCAGGATCTGACCTCTGTCACAGCTGCTCACAGGGTAGAAGGCTTCTGTGAAGCCCCGCAGGTGTTGTGTCGGTGTCGGTGCGTTACCTTCAGGGACTCCACGTTGCTGGATCTCCGTCACTGGTAGGAAATCTTCTGTTTTGATCGTGACGCCACTCTCAGTATTGCGGTCAGTGGGGACCGCCACTGCAGGTTAGGGGACGCCTGGGGCTGATGGTGGGTGCAGTCGGATGTAGTAGCCTCCTGAGAGTGAGGCAAGCCCCAGGGCCCTGTATAGGTGCGTAGTACCACAAGTCGCAGAATGACCACACAGGCAGGATGTCTTTTAGGGTTTTTTTACTCACATTCGATGGCAGGGTGAGTAACCCGGGCGTAGCTGGGGTGAACCAGGTGGGAACCAGGTATCCTTCAGGCTGACTTTATGAGGGTGACTACTGACTCGCCTTCCTTAGCCCTTGGTGGTTTGGGGTGACCCCGACTTTTAGTCCCTATGGGGGTCACCCAGGGAAGATGCTGCAGCCTCTCTCTCCCCTTCGTTCGCCGTATGCTTGTTCCCCGGACCAGGCCACTCCAGCTGCTTGCCTCCTGTGACCTATGGGCCCTCACTGTGGTTACGTGGCTGCGGCTTTTGTGGTGTTGTGGTGTGGGCTTTGAGAGCCCTACGCCGGCAGGTTTAGCAGGGAAAGGTGGATCTATCCTCGCTTCGGGATCTGCCGCCCGGTTGGGCCTGGTGCTCTCTAGCAGTCTCCTTACTTCCCACTCCGTTGCACTCCCTAGCTGAAGCTGGCTTTCAGGTAGCACTCCTAGTTGACCGTTCTCCCCCGTCTGTAGCCACTGCGCGGACGCTGTCAGATTGCACAGCTCCAGGGATCTGCTCCTCACTTGAGCTCCCTGGACTCTACACTGAACTGGCTCACTGCTCCTCCTCTCCTGTTCTTGCCTACGCCACCTAGCAACCAGACTCTCCACCACACCCCTTGAGAGGAGATGGAGGCTCTACCCCCTCCACTATTCCAGTGAAGGTGAAGGCTTGCCCCCTCCTGGGATCCCCAGGGGTCCTCTCATGGGTACATGTGTGAGACCTGATCACTATGCGCCTGTGTTCCACACCCCGGTCAGCCTTCTGGATTACCTGTATTGTACTGTCCCCAGCATGGGTGCAGTACTCAGTGGTGCCTGACCAGGTCAGGGGCGCCACATTCCCCCTTAGTTATCACCAGCACGTCCTCGGGCTGCAAGACAACATTTTAAAAATGCATAAAACATTAAAACATGTTAAAACATTTAAAAGCACCAGGTACCATACATCACCACCCTCCACCCACAAGTCCGTTAACCCACCCAAAACCCTTTCACGTTGGCCGCGACTTCAGCCACTTCTGGCAGGATGTAGAGGCGGCTTACATGGGCTGGTGGTTTCAGGGTATACCTGGCCTGGTGGATCCGCGCCTTCAGCCTCTTCTGGCAGGATGCAGAGGCGGCCTCCACAGTTGGTGCTGACCAGGTACCCTCTTTGTGGTGGTGAGCCAAGGCCCCATCAACAGGCGTGCTCTCTGGTCGCAAGTGAGCCAAGGCCCTATATACGGACGGACTCCTCCTGGTTGCAGACGAGCCAAGCCCCTAAACAGGCTGGCTCTGGTGGCGGTGCCACTGGTGTAACTATTTACACTGCGAGAGTTTGTGGCTATAGCAAGTTCATAGCCTTAAAGTTTATTTCTCACAATAGTTTTTGTGGGCACATGCTTAAACAATAACGTTGCAAACTTTTCAACTTGTCAAACTGGTCAAACTTTCGGTACTTCTTTCTTTACTTTACTCCTCGGTACCAGGGCTTTGGCCTATTGGGCTACGGCACCTGCTGTTTTCTTGCTCCTTGTCATCCTCTGAGGTAGTTTCATCTGTAGGCTCTTTGTCTTTTCTTTCTTGATCTTCATCTGTGTCTTTATCTCTGTCTTTTCTTTCTTCTTTGGGACATGGTGCTACGTCTAAGGCATAGTAGCCCCTTTCTCCTTGATGCAAGGTGAACTGTACTGCGTCTCCAATTTTCAAATTTCTGCCTGAATGTCCTCTGGGCAGGTGGGCTTGAACATCTCTCCGATTCACAAATATGCCCTCTTTTATTCCTCTTGCTACAATAAAGCCGTATCCGCTTTTCAAATTGAAGTCCTCCACAACTCCTCTACAAAGGGGTCCTCTGACCTGGGCTTTGGATCTTCTCAGGGCTCGTTTTTCTTGCAGGTCTCTGGCTGTGACTTCTCTCTGCTCTGGAGACTGTGGTGTTGGAGGATACTTTGTTCTGCTGCGCCGTGTCTTGCGGGCTGGGTTCATGCCTGCGGGCTCCCAGGTGAGGTCTTTGGGCTGATCTTCGTCAGCAGACGGGGTCAGGTCTTCCTCATCCCAGCGAGAATAGGGCAGCATCTCTGGCTCTGGGTATGGGTCCACTGCTGGTGGCACTGGAGTCGGAGTCAGCCCCTCAGCTTCCTGGCCTCCCCTCCCCCTTAGTTCTTCGCTGCACTCTGGTTGTGGCAGCGCTGGGGATGAGTGTTCTTCAGCTGGCCCAGGTGGTGGACTCTCTGGCGCGGCTGCAGGGGTTGCCTGAATCTCCTTGGGGGTATACGGAGGGAGCAGATACCGATCCACCATCTCTTGTGGGAACTGGGCCTCTAGGTCAGCCTTCAGCTTCCAGTATTCGGGGTCCTCTCCTATCAGGGTCTTCCTAGCAGGGACCTCTTTGGACTGGGGAGCGGTGTCTGCTCTGGCCTTGCAGGCCGGGGAAAATAGTGATGCAATCTCTTGGCGGGCCGCGCCCTGTATGGCGGCGGCCTGGTCTTGGCGGGCCGCGCCTGGCATGGCGGCGGCCTGGTCTTGGCGGGCCGCGCCCTGTATGGCGGCGGCCTGGTCTTGGCGGGCCGCGCCTGGCATGGCGGCGGCCTGGTCTTGGCGGGCCGCGCCTGGCATGGCGGCGGCCTGGTCTTGGCGGGCCGCGCCTGGCATGGCGGCGGCCTGGATCAGTGTCGCTGTTGCAGGGGGCTCTGTGCAGGCTGGGCTGGACGTCGCTGCAGCGATCGGAGCTTGGCGGGCCGCACCTGGCGGGGTTGCGGCCTGGTTCAGCATCTCACTTGCGGCGCGGACGAGCGTCGCTGCTGCGGTGGGGTCTTGGCGGACTGGGCTCAGCAGGGTGGCAGCCTGGGTCAGTGTCACACCTGCGGCACGGATCAGTATCGCAGTGGTAGTCGGACCTTTGCGGGCCAGGCGGGGCATGGCTGCGGCGGCCTGGATTTGGCGGGCCGCATCTAGCGTGGCTGCGGCCTGGTTCGGTGGCGCCGCGCCGGGCGCCTCTTCTGGGACCGCGGGCGTGGCAGCAGGGGTCGGGGCACTTGCGCTGGCCGGGGCATCACTCGACTCACCCATCTGTGGCAGCATCGGGGTCTGCGTCGTCGCCGCTCGGCCTGGCATGCGTCGCGCGGCTCCCTCCTCGTAGGTCCGCACCGCCGCAGCCATCTCCAGGAGCTCCGTGCGTTCTTCCCTGAGCTGTCGCACAATCCTGGCCTCCAGCTGGTCGCAGAAGATGGCAAGCTCCCGGCACCACCAGGCAGCAGAGCCTGGCTCTGGGTATCCACGTCTGGACTCCATTTCCTCTAGCACGCTACTGGCTTCTTCTCTGCTCCGCCGTCTCTGGACGCTTCCGCTTTCTTCATCAGCGAGGTCCGAACTCTGCAGAGGATCTCTGGGTAGCCACACCTCTTCGTGGGCGGTAACTTCTTCCAGCGCGGGCTGCTGTTGTTTTTCAGCGCGCTTTTCATGGTGGCAATATGGCGGCGCTTCCAATTTTTCAAGTGGACCGCCCAGGCACATGGTCACCTGTCTGAACAGGTCTAGTCCTTATCCTGTTCGTGACGCCAGATGTGAAGCCCCGCAGGTGTTGTGTCGGTGTCGGTGCGTTACCTTCAGGGACTCCACGTTGCTGGATCTCCGTCACTGGTAGGAAATCTTCTGTTTTGATCGTGACGCCACTCTCAGTATTGCGGTCAGTGGGGACCGCCACTGCAGGTTAGGGGACGCCTGGGGCTGATGGTGGGTGCAGTCGGATGTAGTAGCCTCCTGAGAGTGAGGCAAGCCCCAGGGCCCTGTATAGGTGCGTAGTACCACAAGTCGCAGAATGACCACACAGGCAGGATGTCTTTTAGGGTTTTTTTACTCACATTCGATGGCAGGGTGAGTAACCCGGGCGTAGCTGGGGTGAACCAGGTGGGAACCAGGTATCCTTCAGGCTGACTTTATGAGGGTGACTACTGACTCGCCTTCCTTAGCCCTTGGTGGTTTGGGGTGACCCCGACTTTTAGTCCCTATGGGGGTCACCCAGGGAAGATGCTGCAGCCTCTCTCTCCCCTTCGTTCGCCGTATGCTTGTTCCCCGGACCAGGCCACTCCAGCTGCTTGCCTCCTGTGACCTATGGGCCCTCACTGTGGTTACGTGGCTGCGGCTTTTGTGGTGTTGTGGTGTGGGCTTTGAGAGCCCTACGCCGGCAGGTTTAGCAGGGAAAGGTGGATCTATCCTCGCTTCGGGATCTGCCGCCCGGTTGGGCCTGGTGCTCTCTAGCAGTCTCCTTACTTCCCACTCCGTTGCACTCCCTAGCTGAAGCTGGCTTTCAGGTAGCACTCCTAGTTGACCGTTCTCCCCCGTCTGTAGCCACTGCGCGGACGCTGTCAGATTGCACAGCTCCAGGGATCTGCTCCTCACTTGAGCTCCCTGGACTCTACACTGAACTGGCTCACTGCTCCTCCTCTCCTGTTCTTGCCTACGCCACCTAGCAACCAGACTCTCCACCACACCCCTTGAGAGGAGATGGAGGCTCTACCCCCTCCACTATTCCAGTGAAGGTGAAGGCTTGCCCCCTCCTGGGATCCCCAGGGGTCCTCTCATGGGTACATGTGTGAGACCTGATCACTATGCGCCTGTGTTCCACACCCCGGTCAGCCTTCTGGATTACCTGTATTGTACTGTCCCCAGCATGGGTGCAGTACTCAGTGGTGCCTGACCAGGTCAGGGGCGCCACACTTCTTCTCCTCCGGTTCCGGTGGAGCGTTGCTAGCGACGTAAACTACATTTACATGGCTATGGGTAGCCTGGATGCCTGGTAAGGCCGGGGTCACAGTCTTGCCATCAGCATCTGCCCAGGATCTGACCTCTCTCACAGCTGCTCACAGGGTAGAAGGCGATGAGGCCATACCGGGCACGGGCGACAGGCTTTTTGTAATAGGGAATAAAAATAATACTTAAACAGGGGAGAAAGAAAAATAAAATGAATAAAGAGTTTGTGCCGCCGGTTGGGATGTTCAGCTGTGATATGGCCGGGCACTGTTGGAGGTCTCCAGGAGTTAGGTTGTGATGCGTAGTGCCAGAGGGTTGTCCTCTCACCCCCCAACTAGGGCTGGCTCCTGGGGATGGTGAGGTAGGGATGACGCAGCAGGGAATAATTCAGCCACAGACAGGACAGGAGCTTTTACTGAAGCTCTGCAGAACCGTCCTGGACACTCTACAGCCTTCACAATGATTAGGGTTTTCTCTGCCTCGATGGGAGTTTGGCTTGTCTGGTGCTGGTAGTGTACTCATCCTCTGCCACTATTTCCCTACCTGGAATAGGTATCTTGGTATCCTGGGATTCCCAAGATAAGAACAATCTGGACTTTTGATCCCTTCTGGCGAGCGGGTGACTGGAATCCTGAAGGAAAGCTACTTCTTCTAGAAGTTTCCAGACTCACACGTGCCACTGAGCTCCCAGGCAAATGTCACTGCAGTCTCTCAGTTTTGTCACTGACCTTGAAAGCACCGGTGACCCAGGGACAAGTGTAGCTGCCCCTGCAGAGGTTTCTAGAAATCACCTCAGGACAGGACTTCTCCTCAGTCCGCTCCTCACTTCACCTCACACATGGATTGGACTAACTGCTCCTCACTGAAATTTACCTCACAACTAAGCTCCTCCCTTTCTCTTTCTAGGGCTCATCACTCTAGAGTTGGTTTTCTCTCAAGTGACAGCCTCACTAAAGCCTGCAACACACATCCGTACATCCGGTACGTGTTTGGTACGTTTATGCACGTACCGGAGACACGGAGACACGTAGACCAATGTTACCCTATGGTAGTGTGACGCCCTGGACTATCCAGGTCGTCCCAGGTAGTCACACATACAACATTACATCCCTTCCAGTTAGGTAACACCAGTCAAACACAAAAACCTTGTCACCAACCTCCAGGTTTGATGTCCACACCAGGGGGGGTGGAGCCAGGCGGTTGGCTCCACCCACCGAGAAGTTCACAGGCCTGTAGGCGGGAAAACAGTAAAAAGAGTTGTAGTCTGGCTCTGGAAGAGTCAAGTTCAAGGGAGGTTGTGTCCAGAAGCAGACCTGTGCTCAGGCCTGCCAAAGACTACTCCGGTGGCTGGGTTGGAGCCCAGTCACCACTGGCAAGGAGGCAGACGGTAGTGGCCGCCTGCAGGAGACCGGGAATACGACCGGTGGAACTGTAAGGGACTGGGGCAGGGTAGCGGCTCGCTGGAACCGAACCGGGGAGCCAACTGGATACCAGGCAGGGTACTCAGACCCCGAACTAGGCTATAAGCCACCACCATAGTCAAATCAACTGATTGCGGTCTGGACCTCAGGGGTTCATTCCCACCTAAGTCCCGATTGAAGGCAACAATAAGTGCCACCGCCAAAGGCAAGAGATCCAAAGGGCCAGCGTCTGCGGGCAAACGGGCTCCTACGACACTTATACGCCGGGGAGCGAACTACCAGTGCCCAGGCACAGGAGTCAAGATTCACACACAGGTGCAGGAGAAAGGCGGACATTGCCACCCTAACTGGAAAACCTGCAGCCGGCTGCGGGCCCCGTTCATCATTCCGTTTGGTTTACCAGCGACTCCAGTGTCTTGTGTCAGAGTGAGTACACCAGTGCCATCAGGCACTGCACCGCACCACAACACCACGCCCTGCACCCCGGCCCTCGCCAACCGGGCCCCAGGTCCAACATCCCCTGCCCACGGAGGGGTCAACACCTAGCTGCGCCACTACATCGCTCCTGGGAGTCCCCGTACCTTCACCGCAGCGGTGGTGTCCACGATCACCACAACCCGTGGGTGGCGTCACGAACTATCACCTCAAAACCAAACAACCCCGCATCCCTGCGTGTAGCGCCAACCCCCTTGCAGAGCGACGTGACCCCCGGATCCGTGAGAGGCTCGAGCCACCACCCGCAGTACACGAGCACGGATCCGAGCGGCTCGGCGGCTGCAGCCGAGGCCGCGGTGCGGTACAGTAGATGGCACAAACACGTAAAATCACACGGTACGTGTGTCCGTGTGGTAAGTACGTGTGTGCGTTTTTCTACACGGACGACATGTCCGTTTTGGTCGTCAACACGCAGGCACGGACCCGCTAAAGTCAATGGGTCTGTGCCTGCACGGACGGCACACGTAGCATGTCCATGTGCTACACGTATCGTCCGTGTGCGTTTTTAATCAAAAAAACACCAACACATGTTACCAATCCTGCAGTTCAACTAGTTCCAATTGAACACACCAGTATCTGATGATGAGACAGCCAAATCCTCATTAAGGCTTACAATACATGTTATACAGATGGCAATATACATGTAGTTATCTGTGGCGACTAGGCACAGGGCGCCACACTGTCGTACGTAAACACACTGTCGTACGTAAGATAATCCCTGTGTGTGGGATGGATAGGCTTAAGGACTATTCGAATCGGTTCATGCAGCGTGACGTCAGATGGGAGAATGGGGGGGCCTAGCGGTATCTAATGGAGCCCAGGTGCCAGGAAAGCAGTCGGCCGTTAAATTATATGTGGAAGTGGAATCTGGAGAGAACCCCATCAAAACCCGAAGCGGTGCCCATGTTATGCGAATGGAAAATGTCCCTGTTCTGAAGTTCAGTAAAGATCGGCTGTTTAATTGTCTCAGAGAATGAATGGACTGCGGTGAAAGCATCCCTGCAGTGAAGCGGTGATAGGGAGGCAAGGGGTTACCGAGCGACTGCGCTGCGGCCTGGTATCGCCTGCCCTGATGGGTTACCAAGCAGCTGCACTATGACCTGGTATCCCCTTCAGACACGACTACTGTGATGCCCCAGGGCTATGGGGTAGTCGGTCCCAGGCCCAGGCCGTATATGTGCAGGGATGCTGTGTCACGGTTGTGTAACGGCCGATGCCTGGTTCCATGACCCTGGAGGTCGCTTTTTAAACGGATTATATACAGGGGAGATTAAAGAGTTTATATTGTGACGCCAATTGCGGGTTACGGTTATGGTGATGGAACCGCCGCTGCACAGTCTTTTACCACTAGGGCTGAAGATGATGGTGTGACGCCCTGGGCAAGCCAGGGGTCACAGGTAATGACATCACCACACCCTACACCCTGGTTAGGTACACCTAAGCTAGACCTGAAATCCTTGTTGCCTTCCCCAGGGGCTGATGTCCACACCAGGGGGTGGAGCCAGGTGGTTGGTCTCTGCCCACCAAGGAGTTCACAGTCCTGGAGGCAGGAAAACACAGGCAGATGAAGTTGGAGTTCAGTTTTGGAGAGGAGAGAGAGTAGTAGTGCAGTGGAAGTGAAAAGAGGAAAGTGACAGTTTGAAAGCCTGAAGTTGGTCCAGGTGTGTGCCCCGGACCGAGACAGCAAGGTTAGCAGACGGCGGTGACCGTCTGCAGTGGAGGCTGATCGGAGTTACCGTAAGGACTGCGGACAGGTGGTGGCCTGGCGGTACCGGACCGGTACACAAGGAGAAGCCAGCACCATTGGCAGGGGCCTTTCGGATCCCGGCAAGGCTAGGAGTCGCCGTGAATTTGCCAAATCCGTCAGTGAAGGGGACCTCCGGGTCTCCAAACAACTAAGTCCCGATTGAAGGCAACCGTCCAACCGTATGAGAGAGACACCGCCACCGCCAATGCACCAGTTTCTCAGGGCCAGCGCCTGCGGGCAAAGAGGGGCTCCTCCGGCTCATATCCAAGTCGGGGAGCGGGTTACCGGTGGGAACCCATCGCTACCAACATTGAACATAGGTGCAGGGAAAGAGACAGTCACCGTTAACTACCGGGGAAAATCAACAGCAGCCGTCCGTGGGAACCGTCTTTCCAGCCGTGTGTTTACCGAGAACTGTGTCATCGTCTCAGGCTGAGTGAGTACCACCGTGCCGTGAGGCACAGCGCTGCCCCCGCGACCCTGCACCTCATCAAACCCTGCACCGGCCCCGCCATCCCTCATCCTCCACTTCATCACCGGGCCCCGGGACAACCATCCCCTACCCACGGAGGGAAGAACTAACAACTTTGCTGCTCCCTGTCACCGCTCCCGGGATCCCCATACAGAGCAGCGGTGGTGTTACCAAAAATCATCACAACCGTGGGTGGCGTCACGGACAATAAATCCCCAAAACCAAATCCCTTTTCACTCACGGGCGAGGAGCGCCGCTCGAGTCCCCGGGATCCGGCCCATCGCTCGAGCCACCGAGCAGCGGAGGCCGGAGCAGCAGCGGCAGCCGGACCCGAGCAGAGGGAGAGCGCAGCGTCCCCTCCTCCGCCCGCGAGAACTTGGCGTCACGAACAGGATCTTACCGCTCTGCGTTGGGTAGAGGTGTGCCTTGTTCCCGCCGGAGGTATCCGGCCAGAAAATTTCAGAAGCCGCCATCTTGGGCGCGAAAAGTTCCCGCTCGAGCGTCTTCTCGAGTAGTGAAGGCGCGAAGGCCAAAACCCCACCCCGAGAGAGGAGGAGCCGGAAAAAGGCTAAGGGGGACGAAATGGCGGCCGGTCGCATGTGAGCGCGGCTATGGAAGCAGGGACGCCAGGACCCTGCGGCCATTTACTGGTTCCTGGAAGAGGCCGCTGCTAAAGATGCTGAGTCCGACCGACAACACTGTGGTCCCCGCGCCTGGCCCCGCAGCGTGGGTGGAAGTCCGGACCGTCCAGCTAAGCAGCCGTCTGCAGGTCCGCATGCAGCTCCTCCTGGAGGAGTGGGAGGCCGACATGGCGGAAGTGGTGGCGGCCATACGGAGACGCGAGGTGGAGGGAGTTTTGGAAGGGAGGGTAAGTGACCCACGCCCCTGTACCCCTAGTGGGTCGGTCATCGCGGCTGAGGGACCCGGTCCATACCCGCTCGCCCTGCTACCTCCCCCGCTACCCGTGTTGGCTGCTGCTGCCCCGCCACTAGGCCCGCTACCACCACCACCGGTAGCGGTACCCTGCCAATCCGCCCCGGCGGACCGACCTGCAGCAGAAGCTCGTGACCGCCCTGATCCACTTCCATGGAAGAAGCCGAAGGCTGAGGCCGTCAGCAAAGATGCACCGGAGGCACGGCGGGGATGCAGCTGCCAGGAGGCAGAGCAGGCCATGTCACAGCGGGGTCCCTCATTACTGAAGGTGCCGGTCTTAGCCGACACGGAGGGACTCTAGCTGGGTCCGTCCCCCGCACACGCTGAACCAGAGTAAACAGAAAGTGCTCCCGGCTGGGAGCGGCGGCAACGGAAGCCGCGCAGGGAGATCGATGCCCGAGAGGGGTGTAGAGCGGATGTGCATGCCCGCATGAATATGGAGGAAGATGACCCGCAGCGAGCTACCATCGGGGTCCACAGCGGTGCACCATGTGAAGGTGGCACTAGAGCCCCGCGATTGAGGATGGACTGTTAAGCCGGCGGTCCTCCGCCTAAAAGTTGTCCCCGTTGGGACCACCAGTGTGTATTTAAAAGTTTAAAGTTTGCAAGTTTTGAAAATGAAAATGATTAACCGAAGTTAACCTGATTGTCTAGCCTGCTGATTGAACCGGCCGTTGCCGGCACCGTTGTCCCCGTGGGGACCGCTTGAAAAGTTGCGTAAGGAACTCCTTACGGACAAGCCCGTGAACTTGCAGGGCAACCACAAACGTTAGTGGAATGTAAATAATGTTTGTTGCAGCTTCCACCGTTGCCGCCTCCGGAGAGGCAGATTGGAGGGAGGGCCCGCAGTGGAGCAGGCTGGGGCCCAGCCACCACAGGAACTGGTGGCTACCCTCTGGGGGTTCCGGGGGTTCCCCATGGACGTGGGTCCCCTGGAAAGGACAGATCCCGCTCGGGTAACTTGGTGCAGGACTGGGGTCAAGGGGTGCTGCCTGTTTCTTAGGGGCAGCATCAGGGCCAGGTTACTTGGGTGGGAGAGAGCGGCAGCCGCAACCGTTACCGTAACGTTTAAGAAAAGTGCCTCCCGTTGTGGGATGATGTTACTATACTTGTATGTGTTTTTTTTATCTTTTCAGAAAAATAAAACTGGTGTTGGACGGGCAGCCCGCGGATGGTCTGCATTTTGCTAAGGGGGAATGTGACGCCCTGGGCAAGCCAGGGGTCACAGGTAATGACATCACCACACCCTACACCCTGGTTAGGTACACCTAAGCTAGACCTGAAATCCTTGTTGCCTTCCCCAGGGGCTGATGTCCACACCAGGGGGTGAAGCCAGGCGGTTGGTCTCCGCCCACCAAGGAGTTCACAGTCCTGGAGGCAGGAAAACACAGGCAGATGAAGTTGGAGTTCAGTTTTGGAGAGGAGAGAGAGTAGTAGTGCAGTGGAAGTGAAAAGAGGAAAGTGACAGTTTGAAAGCCTGAAGTTGGTCCGGGTGTGTGCCCCAGACCGAGACAGCAAGGTTAGCAGACGGTGGTGACCGTCTGCAGTGGAGGCTGATCGGAGTTACCGTAAGGACCGCGGACGGGTGGTGGCCCGGCGGTACCGGACCGGTACACAAGGAGAAGCCAGCACCATTGGCAGGGGCCTTTCGGATCCCGGCAAGGCTAGGAGTCGCCGTGAATTTGCCAAATCCGTCAGTGAAGGGGACCTCCGGGTCTCCAAACAACTAAGTCCCGATTGAAGGCAACCGTCCAACCGTATGAGAGAGACACCGCCACCGCCAAGGCACCAGTTTCTCAGGGCCAGCGCCTGCGGGCAAAGAGGGGCTCCTCCGGCCCATATCCAAGTCGGGGAGCGGGTTACCGGTGGGAATCCATCGCTACCAACATTGAACATAGGTGCAGGGAAAGAGACAGTCACCGTTAACTACCGGGGAAAATCAACAGCAGCCGTCCGTGGGAACCGTCTTTCCAGCCGTGTGTTTACCGAGAACTGTGTCATCGTCTCAGGCTGAGTGAGTACCACCATGCCGTGAGGCACAGCGCTGCCCCCGCGACCCTGCACCTCATCAAACCCTGCACCGGCCCCGCCATCCCTCATCCTCCACTTCATCACCGGGCCCCGGGACAACCATCCCCTACCCACGGAGGGAAGAACTAACAACTTTGCTGCTCCCTGTCACCGCTCCCGGGATCCCCATACAGAGCAGCGGTGGTGTTACCAAAAATCATCACAACCGTGGGTGGCGTCACGGACAATAAATCCCCAAAACCAAATCCCTTTTCACTCACGGACGAGGAGCGGCGCTCGAGTCCCCGGGATCCGGCCCATCGCTTGAGCCACCGAGCAGCGGAGGCTGCAGCAGCAGCGGCAGCCGGACCCGAGCAGAGGGAGAGCGCAGCGTCCCCTCCTCCGCCCGCGACAATGGCAGCCTGGATGATAGGCCCTCTTCTGCAAGTAGGGCCGGGCCCCAGGGACTGGATGATGGGATCTGGCGCAGAAATAAGGGAGACCACACGATGGGGATGCAGTGCAACTGTTGCTTACTCACAGCGGTATTGAGGCTGATGCACTGAGGACGGCTGGTTTCGACCCCTGGTCCCTTTTGTTCCAGTGTCGGCAGTCTCTGATCCATTTGGCGGGCAGTGCGAACCCTGTAGGGTTGGAGTTCTGTTCCGGTCCCTGGCTCTGTCTTTACTGCTGGTGCCCCCGGATTCTTGGGTCAGTGAGGTCCTTGATGGTCCCCTTACTGTGCAGGCATTTGTCAGTAAGCCTGAAGGGTTCACCTGGCTTAGGGCCCTGTGCCCCATCGGTGCTCTGGTTCCAGGGGTACCTAGCTGTACCCTCCCTGGCAACCACTCTCCTAAGCCACCTAGGTCACTGCTACACGACCCCATCTGGAGACACGTCCGTCCCCTTCAACTGTCACTACTGGACTACTCACTGTCTCTCTCCTCCCCCCGGGTTGTCGTCTAGTGGACTGGACTGGCCCCACTCCTGGGTGGCCATCCATTTTGTTCCAGACTAGTCAGTCTGTGAGATGAGATCCAGCACAGGAAAGAAGGCACTCTTCAATATAAATTTCCATATGGTTTATTGCATGTGCACACGTATGAAGGTAGGTACAGACAGCCCCTAAGCAGAGGAAAAATGACTAGCGACGCGTTTCGACCGTATTACACGGTCTTAGTCATGTGACTAGTCAGTCACCCATGATTGGGAGAGGGAAACTGGGGGTGTTTATGTCGCGGGCGGAGGGGTTGGGAACGCCGCTCGCCTGGGAACCGCTGCCGCTCGGGTCCGGTGCTTCTGCTCCTCGGTGGTTCGAGCACGGGGCCGGACCCGGGGGCTCGAGCAGCGTCTCCTTGCCCACGAGTGAAAGGGGGAGGGGTTGGTTGGTTGGCGATGGGATGTCGGTTGTGACGCCACCCACGGGGTTGTGGTGATGGTGGGCACCACCGCTGCTGGTGACGGGGGATCCCGGGAGCAATGGCAGAGAGCAGCGAAGGTGTTGACCCCTCGGTGGGTAGGGGCTGTTGGTCCTGGGGCCCCGGTTGGAGATCAGTGAGAAGGGGTAGGTGTAGGTGCCGATGCGGGGAGGCAGCGTGGACGCGGGAGCAGCGTTACGGTGCAGCGCGGTGCCGGATGGCACTGGTGTACTCACTCCAGGTAGACAAGAACAGAGTCTCTGGTAAACCAAACGGCTGGATGGACGGGGCCCGCAGCCGGCTGCGGTGTCTTCACTCTCCCCGGACGGGTTGATGGTGGCTGTCTTTCACTGCACCTATATGTAAGTGTTTGACCCCTATGGATTCCCACGGGTAGTCCACTCCCCGGCTTGTACGTGTCGGGAGAGCCCGTTTTGCCCGCAGGCGCTGGCCCTTGGATTTCTGGCCGTTGGCGGTGGCTCTTATGCGGACGGGTTGGGCTATTGCCTTCTGACGGGACTTGGTTGGGAATGAACCCCTGAGGTCCAGAGAATTCGACCTTTACGGCGGCTTCCGAGCCTAGTCGGGGTCTGAGTACCCTGCCTTGGTGCCTGGCTTCAATCCGCTCTCCAGTTCGGTACCGGCGGGCCACCGCCCGACCCCGGTCCTACGGTTCCACAGACGTCCACCAACTCCTGCAGACGGCCACCATCGTCTGCCGACCTTGCTGATTGTGCTTGGGCTCCGACCCAGACACACACAGTCTTTCCACCTCTCACTTCCACCTCCAAAACTAAACTAAACTGACTACTTTTCCCACCTCCAGGCCTGTGAACTCCTCGGTGGGTGGGGCCAACCGCCTGGCTCTGCCCCACCTGGTGAGGACATCAGACCCTTGAGGGAGGCAACAAGGGTTTTATTTGATGGGTGTTCCTGACCAGGGGAGGGTGTGTGTGTGTGTGTGTATATGATGTTATTCTGTGACCCCTGGGGTCCAGGGCGTCACATTTATGTGTTTTGATGTTACCGGCATTGGTCTTCCAGGTCCCTGGGGGTAGGCCCTGCATCTTTGACAGGATGCAGTACCTAGTAGTGCCCTGATGGGTTCAGGGGCGCTACACTACCACCACCTGCCCTGAGGGGTTAACAAGCGGCTGCACTGCAGCCTGGTATCCCCTGCACACACGACTACTACCGCCTGCCCTGAGGGGTTACCGAGTGGCTGCACTGCGGCCTAGTATCCCTTGCACACACGACTACCACTGCCTGCCCTGAGAGGTTACCAAGCGGCTGCACTGTGGCCTGGTATCCCCTGCACACACAACTACCATCGCCTGCCCTGAGGGGTTACCAAGCGGCTGTGTGACGCCCTGGGCAAGCCAGGGGTCACCGGTCACAACACCACATGCACCCCACATTCCCTGCAGGTACACACTAGGTCAAAACTAAAATCCTTGTTGCCTTCCTCCAGGGGCTGGTGTTCACACCAGGGGGTGGGCCAGGCAGTTGGCTCCACCCACCGAGGAGTACACAGCTCTGGAGGCGGGAAAACCAGGCAGATAGAGTTTAGAGTTGAAAGTGAAGTGAAGCTGGTGAAGTGGTAAAGGAGGAAAGTGAGAGTAGTGACAGAGAAAGTGACAGCAAGAAGCCTGAAGTTAGTCCGGGTGTGTGCCCCGGACTTGAGACAGCAAGGTTGGCAGACGGCGGTGACCGTCTGCAGGCGAGACTGATTGGAGGTTGCCGAAAGGACCGTGGACGGGTGGTGGCCCGGCGGTACCGGAGCGGTATACGAAGATTAGTCAGCACCAGGGCAGGGGCCTTTCGGATCCCGGCAAGGCTAGGAGTCACCATAATTTGCCAACTCCGTCAGTGAAGGGGACGTCTGTCTCCCAACAACTAAGTCTTGATTGAAGGCAACAGTCCGACCGTTAAGGGGAGACACCGCCACCGCCAAGGCACCAGTTTCCCAGGGCCAGCGCCTGCGGGCCAGAGTGGAGCTCCTCCGGCTCATATCCAAGCTGGGGAGCGGGTTATCGGTGGTAATCCATCGCTACCAAACAACAACACATAGGTGCAGGGAAGAGACCGTCACCGTCAACTGCAGGGAACATCAGCACCGTGGCCGTCCGAGGGACCCGTCCAACCAGCCGTTTGTTTACCGAGAACTGTGTCGTGTTTACTGGCTGAGTGAGTACCTCCGTGCCGTGCGGCACAGCGCTGCCCCCGCGCCCCTGCACCTCCACAGGCCCCATACCCGCCTGTCCACCATCCAATTCCATCACTGGGCCCCGGGATCACCAACCCCCTACCCACGGAGGGGCAAATCAACAACTGGCTGCTCTATATGTGAAACCCCACAAGTGTAGTGTCGGTGCATTACCTTCAGGGACTCCACTCGGCTGGATCTCGTCACAGGTAGGGAATCTTCTATTTGTCGTGACGCCACTCTCAGTATTGCGGTCAGTGGGGACCGCCACTGCAGGTTGAGGGACGCCTGGGGCTGATGGTGAGTGCAGTTAGTTGGAATAGCCTCCTGAGAGTGAGGCAAGCCCCAGGGCCCTGTGTAGGTGTGTAGTACCACAAGGCGCAGAATAACTCCACACAAGCAGAATGTCTTTCAGGGGTTTTACTCACTTCAGGTGGCAGGGTGAGTAACCCGGGCGTAGCTGGGATGAACCAGGCGGGAACCAGGTATCCTTCAGGCTGACTTCTGATGGTGACTACCAACTCGCCTTCCTTAGCCCTTGGTGGTTTGGGGTAACCCCGACTTTTAGTCCCTATGGGGGTCACCCAGGGAAGTTGCTGAAGCCTCTCTCCCCTTCGTTTGCCGTTTGCTTGTTGCCTGGGCCAGATCACTCCAGCTGCTTGCCTCCTGTGAACTATGGGCCCTAACTGTGGCTACGTGGCTGCGGCTTTTGTGGTGTTGTGGTGTGGGCTTTGAGGGCCCCACACCGGCAGGTTTAGCAGGGAAAGGTGGATCTATCCCCGCTCCGGGATCTGCCGCCCGTTTGGGCCTGGTTCTCCCTAGCAGTCTCCTTACTTCCCACTCTGTGCTCTCTCTCTAGCTGGAGATGGGTTTCGGGTAGCACTCCTAGGTGACCGTTCTCCCCCGTCGGTAGCCACTGCGCGGACGCTGTCAGACTGCAACAGCCCCAGGGGTAGGGGTCAGCTCTCCTCGGAGCTCCCTGGACTCTGCACTGAACCGGCTCACTGCTCCTCCTCTCCTGTTCTTGCCTACGCCACCTAGCAACCAGGCTCTCTTACCACACCCCTTGAGAGGAGGTGGAGGCTTTTGGCCCCCTCCACTATTCCAGTGGAGGTGAAGGCTTTTCCCCCTCCTGGGATCCCCAGGGGTCCTCTCATAGGTACATGTGTGAGACCTGATCACTATGCGCCTGTGTAGTCACACCTCGGTCAGCCTTCTGGATTACCTGTATTGTACTGTCCCCAGCATGGGTGCAGTACTCAGTGGTGCCTGACCAGGTCAGGGGCGCCACATTCCCCCTTAGTTATCACCAGCACGTCCTCGGGCTGCAAGACAACATTTTAAAATGCATAAAACATTAAAACATTTTTAAAAGCACCCAGGTACCATACATCACCACCCTCCACCCACAAGTCCGTTAACCCACCCAAACCCTTTCACGTTGGCCGCGCCTTCAGCCACTTCTGGCAGGATGTAGAGGCGGCTTTCATGGGCTGGTGGTCTTCAGGGCATACCTGGCCTGGTGGATCCGCGCCTTCAGCCACTTCTGGCAGGATCCAGAGGCGGCCTTCACAGTTGGTGCTGACCAGGTACCCTCTTTGTGGTGGAGAGCCAGGCCCCATAAACAGGCATGCTCTCTGGTTGCAGGTGAGCCAAGGCCCTATATACGGACGTGCTCCCTGGTTGCAGACGAGCCAAGCCCCTAAACAGGCTGACTCTGGTGGTGGTGGTGCCCTCTGGTGTAACTATTTACACTGCGAGAGTTTGTGGCTATAGCCAGTTCATAGCCTTAAGGTTCATTTCTCACATTAGTTTATGTGGGCACATACTTAAACTTTAAAATGTTGCAAAAACTTCAAAACTGGTAACTTGCTTTACTTTACATGAACTTTATGCAGACTCCTCCTCACCAGGGCTTGGGCCTGTAGGGCTGCGGCACCTGTTGCTTTCTTGACCTCTTTCTTCGTCTGTGGTAGTCTCATCAGTAGGTTCTTTCTCTGTTCTTTCTCTATCTTTCCTTTCTTCTTCTGTGCCTGTGGCTTTTTCTTTAGGACATGGTGTTACATCTAGCGCATACCAGCCCCGTTCTCCTTGATGCATGGTAAATTGTACGGAGTCTCCCATCCTCAGGTTTCTTCCAGGATGTCCTCTGGGCAAGTGGGCTCTGACGTCCCTTCTATTGACAAAAATGCCCTCTTTCATACCTGGTGCCACTATAAAGCCATATCCGCTCTTCAAGTTAAAGTCTTCCACAACTCCTCTACAAAGGGGTCCTCTGACCTGTGCTTTGGCTCTCCTCAGGAACCGTTTTTCTTCTAGGTCTCGGGCCGTGACTTCTCTCTGCTCTGGGGATGGCGGTGCAGGGAAAGACTGGGTTCTGCTACGGCGCCGTGTCTTGCGGACTGGATTCTGCGAGGTACAGCTTACAAGCTCCCAGGTGAGGCTTTTGGGTAGATCTTCTTCAGCAGACGGTGTTAGGTCTTCCTCATCCCAGCGGGAATATGGCAACATCTCCGGCTCTGGGTATGGATCCACCGCTGGTGGCTCCTGAGTCAGCTCCTCAGCTTCCTGGCCTCCCCTCCCCCTTAGTTCTTCTGAGCACTCCTTTGGTGGCAGTGCTGGGGATGGACTTTCTTCAGCAGGCCCAGGCGGGGGACTCTTTGGCGTGGTTGCTGCAGGAGTTGTCGGAATCCTCTTGGGGGTGTGCGGAGGGAGCATGTACTGATCCACCATCTCCTGTGGGAACTTGGCCTCCATGTCAGCCTTCAGCTGCCAGTATGCAGGGTCCTCCCCCAGCGTGGGCTTCCTAGCAGGGACCTCCTTGGACTGGGGAGCAGTGTCTGCTCTGGCCTTGCAGGCCGGGGAAAATGGTGATGCAATCTTATCTTGGCGGGCCGCGCCCGGCATGGCGGCGGCCTGGTCTTGGCGGGCCGCGCCCTGCATGGCGGCGGCCTGGATCGGCGTCGCTGTCGCGATGGGATCGGTGCAGGCTGGGCTGGGCGTCGCTGCAGCGATCGGAGCTTGGCGGGCCGCACCTGACGGGGCTGCGGCCTGGTTCAGCACCTCACTTGCGGCGCGGACGAGCGTTGCGGCTGCGGTAGGGTCTCGGCGGGCCGGGCCTAGCATGGCGGCGGCCTGGGTCAGCGTCACACCTGCGGCGCGGATGAGGGTCGCGGTGGCAGCCGGTTCTCTGCGGGCCGGACTGGACGTCGCTGCAGGGACCGGGTCTTGGTGGGCCGAGCAGGGCATCGCTGCGGCGGCCTGAGCTTGGCGGGCTGCACCTGGCGTGGCTGCGGCCTGCTTCAGCGTCGCCGCGCCGGACGCCTCCTCAGGGACTGCGGGCGTGGAAGCAGGGGTCGGGGCACTCGCGCGGGCAGGGGCATCACTGGACTCACCCATCGGTGGCAGCATCGGGGTCTGAGTCGTCACCGCCCGGTCTGGCACTCGGCGCGCAGCTCTCCCCTCATAGGCCTGAACCGCCGCGGTCATCCACAGAAACTCCGTCCGTCCCTCTCTGATCAGCCTTCCGACCCTGGCCTCCAGTTGATCGCAGAACTCGGCGAGCTCCCGACACCACCAGGCAGCGGAGCCTGGCTCTGGGTCTCTGCATTCAGACGCCATTTTCTTTAACAACAAGCTGCTGGCTTCTTTTCCGTTCCGCCGTCTCTGGACGCTTCCGCTCTCTTCACAAGCGAGGTCAGAACTCTGCAGGGGATCTCTGGGTAGCCACACCTCTTCGTGGGCGGTAACTTCTCCCAGCGCGGGCTGCTGTTGTTTTTCAGCGCGCTTTTCATGGTGGCAATATGGCGGCGCTTCCAATTTTTCAAGCGGACCGCCCAGGCACATGGTCACCTGTCTGAACAGGTCTAGTCCTTATCCTGTTCGTGACGCCAGATGTGAAGCCCCACAAGTGTAGTGTCGGTGCATTACCTTCAGGGACTCCACTCGGCTGGATCTCGTCACAGGTAGGGAATCTTCTATTTGTCGTGACGCCACTCTCAGTATTGCGGTCAGTGGGGACCGCCACTGCAGGTTGAGGGACGCCTGGGGCTGATGGTGAGTGCAGTTAGTTGGAATAGCCTCCTGAGAGTGAGGCAAGCCCCAGGGCCCTGTGTAGGTGCGTAGTACCACAAGGCGCAGAATAACTCCACACAAGCAGAATGTCTTTCAGGGGTTTTACTCACTTCAGGTGGCAGGGTGAGTAACCCGGGCGTAGCTGGGATGAACCAGGCGGGAACCAGGTATCCTTCAGGCTGACTTCTGATGGTGACTACCAACTCGCCTTCCTTAGCCCTTGGTGGTTTGGGGTAACCCCGACTTTTAGTCCCTATGGGGGTCACCCAGGGAAGTTGCTGAAGCCTCTCTCCCCTTCGTTTGCCGTTTGCTTGTTGCCTGGGCCAGATCACTCCAGCTGCTTGCCTCCTGTGAACTATGGGCCCTAACTGTGGCTACGTGGCTGCGGCTTTTGTGGTGTTGTGGTGTGGGCTTTGAGGGCCCCACACCGGCAGGTTTAGCAGGGAAAGGTGGATCTATCCCCGCTCCGGGATCTGCCGCCCGTTTGGGCCTGGTTCTCTCTAGCAGTCTCCTTACTTCCCACTCTGTGCTCTCTCTCTAGCTGGAGATGGGTTTCGGGTAGCACTCCTAGGTGACCGTTCTCCCCCGTCGGTAGCCACTGCGCGGACGCTGTCAGACTGCAACAGCCCCAGGGGTAGGGGTCAGCTCTCCTCGGAGCTCCCTGGACTCTGCACTGAACCGGCTCACTGCTCCTCCTCTCCTGTTCTTGCCTACGCCACCTAGCAACCAGGCTCTCTTACCACACCCCTTGAGAGGAGGTGGAGGCTTTTGGCCCCCTCCACTATTCCAGTGGAGGTGAAGGCTTTTCCCCCTCCTGGGATCCCCAGGGGTCCTCTCATAGGTACATGTGTGAGACCTGATCACTATGCGCCTGTGTAGTCACACCTCGGTCAGCCTTCTGGATTACCTGTATTGTACTGTCCCCAGCATGGGTGCAGTACTCAGTGGTGCCTGACCAGGTCAGGGGCGCCACATATACCATCACTCTCGGGTTCCCCAGCCAGAGCAGCGGTGGTGTACACTCAATCACCACAACCGTGGGTGGCGTCACGGACAATAAACAATCCCCACACTCAAACCCCTTTCACTCACGGGCGAGGAGCGCCGCTAGAGTCCCCGGGATCCGGCCCATCGCTCGAGCCACCGAGCAGCAGCAGGCCGCGGCAGCAGCGGCAGCCGGACCTGAGCAGTGGGAGAGCGCGGCGTCCCCTCCTCCGCCCGCGACAGCTGTACAGCGGCCTGGTATCCCCTGCACACACTACTACCACCGCCTGCCCTGAGGGGTTACCAAGCGGCTGTACTGCGGCCTGGTATCCCCTGCACACACTACTACCATCGCCTGCCCCATGCCCCCTCACATAGTGACTTTGTCACAGTGATGATGGGGATCGTAGTGATTAGATGATAATACTGATAGTGGTGGATTACATTGGTGATCCTGTGATGGTGGGGATCGTAGTGATTAGATGATAATACTGATAGTGGTGGATTACATTGGTGATCCTGTGATGGTGGGGATCGTAGTGATTAGGTGACAATACTGATAGTGGTGGATTACATTGGTGATCCTGTGATGGTGGGGATCGTAGTGATTAGGTGACAATACTGATAGTGGTGGATTACATTGGTGATCCTGTGATGGTGGGGATCGTAGTGATTAGGTGACAATACTGATCGTGGTGGATTACATTGGTGATCCTGTGATGGTGGGGATCGTAGTGATTAGGTGACAATACTTATAGTGGTGGATTACATTGGTGATCCTGTGATGATGGGGATAATAGTGATTAGGTGACAATACTGATAGTGGTGGATTACATTGGTGATCCTGTGATGATGGGGATAATAGTGATTAGGTGACAATACTTATAGTGGTGGATTACATTGGTGATCCTGTGATGATGGGGATAATAGTGATTAGGTGACAATACTTATAGTGGTGGATTACATTGGTGATCCTGTGATGATGGGGATAATAGTGATTAGGTGACAATACTGATAGTGGTGGATTACATTGGTGATCCTGTGATGATGGGGATCGTAGTGATTAGGTGACAATACTGATCGTGGTGGATTACATTGGTGATCCTGTGATGGTGGGGATCGTAGTGATTAGGTGACAATACTGATGGTGGTGGATTACATTGGTGATCCTGTGATGGTGGGGATCGTAGTGATTAGGTGACAATACTGATAGTGGTGGATTACATTGGTGATCCTGTGATGGTGGGGATCGTAGTGATTAGGTGACAATACTGATGGTGGTGGATTACATTAGTGATCCTGTGATGGTGGGGATCGTAGTGATTAGGTGACAATACTGATCGTGGTGGATTACATTGGTGATCCTGTGATGGTGGGGATCGTAGTGATTAGGTGACAATACTGATCATGGTGGATCCTGTGATGAGGATTGTGGTGACCATGTGATTATGTTCTCTGTCCTGCTGAGGATTGAGGCGGAGATGGTGGATTCCCGGGGGATTGTCTCTCACAACACTCTCAAGTTCGGGAAAGGAGATGATGAGAGTTCAGACCCGAGTTCTTATCAGCCCAGCCTGGATTAGAACCAGCTGCTGCAGCACCTCCTCCCCTGGACAACCCGGAGTGCCAGACCTGCCAAATGTGAGGAGGGGCTGCAACTGCTACAGGACAGGGGTCCGGAGGAGAAAAGCTGTCTATAATGGATGAGATACAACTCATACTGTATCACACAGGATAGGATGAGATACACCGAGACGAGTGTCACACAGGAGAGGAGGAGATACACTGAGACGAGTATCACACAGGATAGGAGGAGATACACTGAGACGAGTATCACACAGGATATGAGAAGATACACCGAGACGAGTGTCACACAGGATAGAAGATACACCGAGACGAGTGTCACACAGGATAGAAGATACACCGAGACGAGTGTCACACAGGATAGAAGATACACTGAGACGAGTATCACAGGATAGAAGATACACCGAGACGAGTATCACACAGGATAAAAGATACACCGAGACGAGTGTCACACAGGATAGAAGATACACCGAGACGAGTGTCACACAGGATAGAAGCTACACCGAGACGAGTATCACACAGGATAGAAGATACACTGAGATGAGTATCACAGGATAGAAGATACACCGAGACGAGTATCACACAGGATAAAAGATACACTGAGACGAGTGTCACACAGGATAGAAGATACACCGAGACGAGTGTCACACAGGATAGAAGATACACTGAGACGAGTGTCACACAGGATAAAAGATACACCGAGACGAGTGTCACACAGGATAGAAGATACACCGAGACGAGTGTCACACAGGATAGAAGATACACCGAGACGAGTGTCACACAGGATAGAAGATACACTGAGACGAGTATCACACAGGATACGAGAAGATACACCGAGATGAGTATTACACAGGATAAAAGATACACCGAGACGAGTATCACACAGGATAGAAGATACACTGAGATGAGTATCACAGGATAGAAGATACACCGAGACGAGTATCACACAGGATAGAAGATACACTTAGATGAGTATCACAGGATAGAAGATACACCGAGACGAGTATCACACAGGATAGAAGATACACTGAGATGAGTATTACACAAGATAGAAGATACACCGAGACGAGTATCACACAGGATAGAAGATACACTGAGACGAGTATCACACAGGATAGAAGATACACTGAGACGAGTATTACACAGGATAGAAGATACACCGAGACGAGTATCACACAGGATAGAAGATACACTGAGACGAGTATTACACAGGATAGAAGATACACTGAGACGAGTATCACAGGATAGAAGATACACCAAGACGAGTATTACACAGGATAGAAGATACACTGAGACGAGTATCACAGGATAGAAGATACACCGAGATGAGTATCACACAGGATAGAAGATACACCGAGACGAGTATTACACAGGATAGAAGATACACTGAGACGAGTATCACAGGATAGAAGATACACCGAGATGAGTATCACACAGGATAGAAGATACACCGAGACGAGTATTACACAGGATAGAAGATACACTGAGACGAGTATCACACAGGATAGAAGATACACTGAGACGAGTATCACAGGATAGAAGATACACCGAGATGAGTATTACACAGGATAGAAGATACACCGAGATGAGTATTACACAGGATAGAAGATACACCGAGACGAGTATCACACAGGATAGAAGATACACTGAGACGAGTATTACACAGGATAGAAGATACACTGAGACGAGTATCACAGGATAGAAGATACACCGAGACGAGTATTACACAGGATAGAAGATACACTGAGACGAGTATCACAGGATAGAAGATACACGGAGATGAGTATCACACAGGATAGAAGATACACCGAGACGAGTATTACACAGGATAGAAGATACACTGAGACGAGTATCAGAGGATAGAAGATACACCGAGATGAGTATCACACAGGATAGAAGATACACCGAGACGAGTATTACACAGGATAGAAGATACACTGAGACGAGTATCACAGGATAGAAGATACACTGAGATGAGTATCACAGGATAGAAGATACACCGAGACGAGTATCACACAGGATAGAAGATACACCGAGACGAGTATTACACAGGATAGAAGATACACTGAGACGAGTATCACAGGATAGAAGATACACCGAGATGAGTATTACACAAGATAGGAGGAGATACTCCAAGACGAGTATTACACAGGATAGAAGATACAATGAGACGAGTATCACACAGGATACGAGAAGATACACCGAGATGAGTATTACACAAGATAGGAGGAGATACTCCAAGACGAGTATTACACAGGATAGAAGATACACTGAGATGAGTATCACACAGGATACGAGAAGATACACCGAGATGAGTATTACACAAGATAGGAGGAGATACTCCAAGACGAGTATTACACAGGATAGAAGATACACTGAGACGAGTATCACACAGGATAGAAGATACACCGAGACGAGTATCACACAGGATAGAAGATACACCGAGACGAGTATCACACAGGATAGAAGATACACCGAGACGAGTGTCACACAGGATAGAAGCTACACCGAGACGAGTGTCACACAGGATAGGAGGAGATACACTGAGACGAGTGTCACACAGGATAGAAGGAGATACACTGAGACGAGTGTCACACAGGATAGAAGATACACCGAGACGAGTGTCACACAGGATAGGAGGAGATACACTGAGGCGAGTGTCACACAGGATAGAAGATACACCAAGACGAGTGTCACACAGGATAGGAGGAGATACTCCAAGACGAGTATCACACAGGATAGAAGATACACCGAGACGAGTGTCACACAGGATAGAAGATACACTGAGACGAGTATCACACAGGATAGGAGGAGATACACTGAGACGAGTGTCACACAGGATAGGAGGAGATACACTGAGACGAGTGTCACACAGGATAGAAGATACACTGAGACGAGTGTCACACAGGATAGGAGGAGATACACTGAGACGAGTGTCACACAGGATAGAAGATACACCGAGACGAGTGTCACACAGGATAGGAGGAGATACACTGAGACGAGTATCACACAGGATAGAAGATACACTGAGATGAGTATCACACAGGATAGAAGATACACTGAGATGAGTATCACAGGATAGAAGATACACCGAGACGAGTGTCACACAGGATAGAAGATACACTGAGACGAGTGTCACACAGGATAGGAGGAGATACACTGAGACGAGTGTCACACAGGATAGAAGATACACCGAGATGAGTGTCACACAGGATAGGAGGAGATACACTGAGACGAGTGTCACATAGGATAGAAGATACACCGAGACAAGTGTCACACAGGATAGGAGGAGATACACTGAGACGAGTGTCACACAGGATAGAAGATACACTGAGATGAGTATCACACAGGATAGGAGGAGATACACTGAGACGAGTATCACACAGGATAGGAGGAGATACACTGAGACGAGTGTCACACAGGATAGAAGATACACCGAGACGAGTGTCACACAGGATAGGAGGAGATACACTGAGACGAGTATCACACAGGATAGAAGATACACTGAGACGAGTATCACACAGGATAGAAGATACACTGAGATGAGTATCACAGGATAGAAGATACACCGAGACGAGTGTCACACAGGATAGAAGATACACTGAGACGAGTGTCACACAGGATAGGAGGAGATACACTGAGACGAGTGTCACACAGGATAGAAGATACACCGAGACGAGTATCACACAGGATAGGAGGAGATACACTGAGACGAGTATCACAGGATAGAAGATACACCGAGACGAGTATCACACAGGATAGGAGGAGATACACTGAGACGAGTGTCACACAGGATAGAAGATACACCGAGACGAGTGTCACACAGGATAAGAGGAGATACACTGAGACGAGTGTCACACAGGATAGAAGATACACCGAGACGAGTATCACACAGGATAGGAGGAGATACACTGAGACGAGTGTCACACAGGATAGGAGGAGATACACTGAGACGAGTGTCACACAGGATAGAAGATACACCGAGACGAGTATCACACAGGATAGGAGGAGATACACTGAGACGAGTATCACACAGGATAGAAGATACACCGAGACGAGTGTCACACAGGATAGAAGATACACCGAGACGAGTATCACACAGGATAGAAGATACACTGAGATGAGTATCACACAGGATAAGAGGAGATACACCAAGACGAGTATCACACAGGATAGAAGATACACTGAGATGAGTATTACACAGGATAGAAGATACACCGAGACGAGTATCACACAGGATAGAAGATACACCGAGACGAGTATCACACAGGATAGGAGGAGATACACCAAGACGAGTATCACACAGGATAGAAGATACACTGAGATGAGTATCACAGGATAGAAGATACACCGAGACGAGTATCACACAGGATAGAAGATACACCGAGACGAGTATCACACAGGATAGGAGGAGATACACCAAGACGAGTATCACACAGGATGCCACCACTGCCAAGAACCAGATACAGTAGAACGGACAGAATCCCACCATTGCCTAGTACCAGAGACAGCAAAACGGACAAGATCCCACCACTGCCTAGAACAAGACACAGCTGAGCAGACACAATCCAACTACTGCCTAGAGCCAGACACAATGGAATGGACACAATCTTACCACTGTGAAGAACCAGACACAGCAGTACCGTAATGCTCGCGGGTACGAGCGAGGAGTGGACCCACTGGGCGACAGCACAGAGAAAACCTAGAGGGGCTTGACTCTGGTTTCTCACCAGGTTTACATTAGAGCCTCTGTGATGAGGTCCTTCTCCAATATCACACAATCAACAGAGCAAGAGATGATTGAACCATCCAATGAATATTTATTCCATATAATCCAGAATGTCCATCAAATAATCCACCACACGGAGGGTAAAAATAGTTCAGAAATGGCATAAATGTCCCGGAGTTCAGTCACAATCCTCCAGCAGTCCTTCTCCAGAGAAATCAGGTTTTCTCGCAGTCTCTCTGGGGTGCTGGCCGCAGCTTTAGCTTCCCCCTCAGAGGTTTAATTTTTGCTTCTTCTCTCTTGTAAGTCTCACCCAGAATGACTGACCAGTTCTTCAGGTAAGCAGAGAGTTTAGGTGGATCCCAGGCCCCCCTCCCCCAGACCTAGGGACAGGAACACTACAGGGGGTGATTACCTACAGACAATAGAATGTGCACACAAGCAATACAGAGAATGGACAGTGAACCATGCCTAAAATACTGTTAGGTTGACCTAACGGTCACAGCTGTTGCCAGCGATGTCCGAATGCAGAGAAGGTACCGGTGACCCCCCCCTCTGCTACTCCGTCTCAATGAAAACAAGCGAACGCCGTTATACACATAAGACTGGAGATGTGCGGCTCCGAATAGAAAGTGTATTGGTATTGTTTACATTACAAAGTTATACAAAGTTGATTAGGGCGTAACTATGCAACATACATATTCATTAAAGGCGTGAATTACATATTCCCAGCAAGAGAAATTAATATAATGACTTATACTCCAATAACAAGATGTTTTTCAGTCGTCTCTAAGTCAAAACATTCTGCGTCCTTGAAGTTGGTCTCACAGTTTATTACGCAAATAAGTCTGGTTCGGTCTTGTCAGGGAGAATGAATTTCTATTATTTTCTAAGTCAGTGAAAAAGGTTAACTCTTTCCTCACAATCCCCCCTATTGGCGTGATTGATGGACAGGGGGCCATCGAGAAGCTTTGGACTATAGAGAAAGCAGGCTAGCCTCCAGATACTTTCTGAGCCGCGGGTGTGCTCAGGGAGTGTCGTCTCACATCCGTCACCCAGGACTGCCTGCATGCCTCTCGATAGGAGTCTCATCATGATACGCCAAGGTGATTTCTAGAGGAAAGAGTAGAGAAGAGAAAAAAGGCATATTAGTGATTTCTTACGGGTGCTGAATAATCATTGTATCTACATTGCTTCAAGCAGCGGGAAAACAAAGCCATTAGCAACTTGAACACTACATAAGCAACTAGTAAACAGAGTAACACTTGGAACACTGATAGTCTGTTGTAACAGCCTCCCCATTGAAACACTTTGTTTATTGGGACTGGTATGGCTAAGTATGGCATGGAAGAGGCTGTCACAAGTGCGTGTGTACATATCCAGCAGTCTGTGATCTCAAGTTTTTTCAGCTAACACTTCATGATGGGTCTCAAATGAATTCTGCCGTGGTGTAGAAGGCCCCAAAAAGGGAATACACATAGAAATACTTATCAGCAGTATTAGGCCTTCTTGCAGTGGCTGGCATGGACCCATGTCGATCTCCCCTCAAGTGTGACGGAGGTTGGAGTGGTCAGCTGGACAGTCAAAGGCCCTTCGAATCGTGGCTCAAGGGTCTTTCTCGCGTGCTTCTTTAGGTAGACCCAGTCACCAGGCTTTAGAGAGTGGGTTCCTGGAACGGAATCAGGATCAGGTAGAGAAGAGTAGACCCATTGGTGGGTTTCAGTTAGTCTCTTCTGCAGGGAAACAACATAAGACGTTAGGCTATCACATTGCAGGTGTAACTCCTGCGGGAAGTAGCATCCTAATCTGGGTGCACTACCAAAGAGTATTTCAAAGGTGAGAGCCTGTGCTTTCCCTGCGGAGTAGTCCTTATAGAGTAAAGAGCTATGGGGAGGCATTCTGTCCATGGTCTACCAGTCTCCTCCACTGCCTTGGCTAGTTTGAGCTTTAGAGTCCCATTTAACCTTTACTCTTTCCCTGATGACTGTGGGTGGTAAGGCATGTGTAAGGCTGACTGCATGCCTAACAGGGCACAGGTGTTCTGGAAAACTTGTCCAGTGAAATGAGTACCTCGGTCTGACTCTATGACTTCAGGGAGTCCAAACTGAGGCACCAGCTCACAGGCCAATTTCTTTGCTGTAATTCGGGCTGTGGCTGAACTGACAGGGTAGGCCTCTGGCCATCCTGAGAAGAGGTCTACACAGACAAGTACAAACTCGTAGATGCCATGTTTTGGCAACTGTATATAGTCTATTTATACTCTTTGAAATGGGGCAAACGTCTTTGGCATGTGTCTTTGCAGGGATTTAGTTAGCTGGCCTGGATTGTGTTGTTGACAGATGTGACAATCCTTTATTCTCTGGGAGGCGTATTGTCTGAAGCCGGGGGCTATCCAATATGGTTGCATCTGGTTCATGATTGAGTTTGTGCTACCGTGTGTGGGATAGTGGAGTACTTGGAAAATGGCAGGGAACCAACTGCGTGGCAGGACGGGAAGTCCGTTTAAGCGCCAAATCCCCTCCACCTTTTCTGCCCCCTTGGCCCGCCATCCGGCCTTTTCTTCCTCAGAGGCGTTTTCTTGTGTCTCAAAGAGGTTCTGCATTTCTTCCTCCGTCGTTGACACTGTTTCCGTCTCCTTCAAAGGGAGTAAGGCGGCTTGTTTTGCTGTTTGATCGGCCAAGCGATTTCCCCTTGCCTCGGGTGTTTGAGCCTTGGTGTGGGCAGCAAGCTTTATGATTGCTAGCTGTTTTGGTATCAAGGCTACTTCCATTAGTTTCTTCACTGAGGCTCCATGCCTGATGGGATTTCCTGTTGCTGTCAGGAATCCTCTTGTCTGCCAGATAGTGCCAAAATCGTGCACAATGCCGTGTGCATAGGCTGAGTCCGTGTAGATGTTCGCTGTTCGTTCTTCCAGAAACTCAATTGCCCAGATGAGGGCAAGAAGTTCTGCTTCTTGAGCAGATATGCGTGGAGGTAGCGGTTGTTTGGCTAAGACTGCATATAGAGTCACTACTGCAAATCCGGTGTGGAACTTGCCTGCTTCATCAGCGTATCTGCTACCATCCACAAAAAGTTCAAAGTCTGGATTTGTAAGCGGTGTTGCCTGTATATTGTGCAGGGGCTTTGCCTCATGTTCAATGAGTTCCTGACAATCATGATCAAATGGTGCACTGGTACGTTTGTCACTCTCTTCTGTCCTCTCTTCTGTCCCCCCTTCTAAACTTGTAAAGATCAGCAGATCAGCAAGGTTTAGACTTGTAACTCGAGCAAATGAGATGTTTGGGGGTAGCAACAGCGTGCACTGGAGTCTGACCTGTCTTGCCATGGAGAGGTGTTTCAACTGCACTTGATTGAGAACAGCATAGATGTCATGGCTGGTAAGGATGGTAGTCGGGAAATCGAGTGAGATTTCAGATGCTTTCTGCAGTATATTTGAAACTGCTGTAACGGCACGGACACAGGTTGGTGCTGCTTTTGTGACGTCGTCAAGTTGAGAGGAGTAGTACCCGATTATGTGATGTTTGTCCGTCTTCTGGGTGAGTACTCCTACGGCAAATCCTTGAAGCTCTGCTACGAACAGATTAAAGGTGAGATCATAGTTTGGTAGTGCCAGAGCAGATGCATCAATCACTAGTTCCTTGAGCTTTTGAAAGTTTTGTCAAGCTTCTTCTGTAAGGGAAAAAGGAACATTCTTTGTGCAATCATACAGCGGTTGCATGAGTAGTGACGCATTGGGAATCCACCGTCTGCATTTATCTCTGCTTGCTTTGCATCCTACTTCTGCCAGAAAGGTAAGCATTTCTCTTCACTAGGGAAGCACAGTAGTAAATCATCCACGTACTGGTAGATGTACTGCGAGAGGTAGCGGGAGGGGGGATTGTCTCAGCTGCGGTGGCGTAATTCCAGGCTTGACTGAAACTTTTACTGTGGGCACGGGTAGTGTGCCGAGGTCAGTTTTTTATGTGGACCAGAGTTTTGCAGGAACTTGTAGAAGTATTGGATCCGTGTTTACTTCACGTGTAACATCAGATTCTGGTTGATCTTCTATCATCTGGAGAGTGCACAGGACTTCTTCTGGGATATCTTTTGGAATTTGCAGGATAGCAGATCCATCTTCATTGTAGACAATCTGAGCTTGTAGTCTTGATAGTAGATCGGCTCCCACTAGGGCATCTCCACCCAGGGGGGACACTAAGAATTTAGACACGAACATGTGTGGTCCCAGTTTCACCTTCAGTGGATGTGTTATTGGGATTATCTGGGCTTGTCCATCAAATCCGGATACTACAGTAGCTTCAGATGAGATGGATCCTTCAGGCACTAGGTTCCTGGGGTTCAGGAGCGTGAGGCTCCTGAGTCCACCAAAGCTCTTATTTCCTTGTTGCCAATGTGAAGGGGGACATGTATAAATGGACCTCTGGCATCCCTATCCCGTGCTGCCGCAAGTCAGGCAGTCTTCTCCTCCTGACTCTCGGGTCGGTTTTGAGTGTCCCTCTTCTTCTTTCTACAGTCTCTGATCACGTCCTCTGACTCCACAATAGTAGCAGGTCGGAGCCTTCTTTCTTGTACCTTCTGGCTGGCCGTCCACTGCTGCTATGACAACTTTCTTGTTGCTCCTTTTATCCTTTGCGTCGGTTTCTAAGCCACTTGCTTTGTTGACTAGAAGATCTATGTCTTCCATGTTCCTCCATTCTGGGCAGCACGCTTTCAATCTTTCTGCCAGAGGTGCATGTATTCCATCCATGAAGGATCTTACCATCAGGCGACGTATTGCACCCGCTTGTAAGTCCAGCCCTTCATTTGCGAATGACTGCATCAATCTGTAGTAAAATAAGCTGACATTCTGCACAGGACCTTGATGCACTGGTCCCATTGTGCCCTTAGTTCTTTGCTCCTGGGCGCAGAAGAGACTGAGTCTTATCATGAAGTCTTGGCCCGATTCCACATTACGGGTATCGTCCGGAGCATGTCCTGTCAGGTGGGCAGTGAGTTTGGCATACAGTTCGGGAGACATTTTAACTCTACACAAACCTTCCATGTCCAACCAAGTGCTTCTGTAGGAGACCTGTATTTGGTTCAGGTAACGTGAAAAACTGACTGGGTTTCTAGTCGGGTCTGGAGCATTTTGCTCTTCTTTCCACTACGGGATAAAGAGGCACTGGTGCTGTGGCTTGTGGCTTGTAGCTTGTGCTGTGGGGCTGCACAGGCTAGGCATGTTTCACTCCAGTCCGGATTTTGTTGGCTACAGTTTGTGCAGGTCCATTCCGGGGATCCTGCTATTTTTGGAGCTGTTCCAGGAGTAGCTGACAGGTACGGAGGAGGCTGCTGATTCTTATTAGCCTTCTTCGCAGCTTCTTCCCATGTGTCTGATTCTTCATGGTATATCCAACCTTGATCGTGGGCTGTTTTTGCCATGTCAGAAAGAGTTCTGACTAGTTCAGTCCATGATTTATCTGCTATCACTCCTGCTCTAGTAGCTGTTATTGTATCCCATTTGTTGGGGTCCAATTGATCCTTCCCCTTCAATCCAAATGTCTTGAAAACTTCCTTGGACTGACTGGCTGTTCTTTTGCCATGATAACACGTAATGAGATGTTGCAGGGTGCATCCAGCTCTTCTGTCTTTTGATATTCGTTGCCCATTCTTCTTCTTCTATCTTCTTCAGCTTTTAGACCCTTGAACGTCCTTTGGACTAAACCTACCTATCCTGGAGATACTCAGAGACTAACTCCTTTTGTATTCCTACCTAAGGTGAGGTCTAGAACCACCTTTCCTGGAAGTACCCAAAGACTGATTCTTGATGTGTATTCCTACTGAAAGGTGGTGTCCTAACTTCAGAGGGGGCTGAGAATGTTGAATGGCGCTGGGTTACCCTTCTTGTAACAGAGATACACTCTATATCCGATAGCAATGGCAAACAGGGCTATTCCCACTAACACTAGGGCAGTGAATATCACATCCATTGGACAGAGCAGGTACACTATTCCCTTTCAACACTCACTGATGTATGGGATCTATGACAACCAACAAGGACAACAGCACAGAAGTAAAGCGCAGGAGAGCAGACACGCGACACACGGAGAGGCAGAGAAACACAGAGAAACAAACAAGCAAACAACCAAACAAGGCACAGAAAACATCAGCTGGCAAGGCTCTCTCAGAGTTCAGTGGAAACCCGCCAATAACCCAGTTTCTACTCACAGTGTACCATTTTGCGCGTTGAGGAGAGGGGAGATCAGATGTGGGGAGCATAAAGAGAAGAATAAGGTTCAACTCTTACCTGGCCAGGTGTTTCTGGTCCCCACGTCTGGTCCACTCCTCCTCTGAATGGCAAGATAGTCCACTGCGTCCTGGGATTACAAACACGGGTCCCTGCTTTTCGGGCGCCAGATAATGTTAGGTTGACCTAACGGTCACAGCTGTTGCCAGCGATGTCCGAATGCAGAGAAGGTACCGGTGACCCCCCCCTCTGCTACTCCGTCTCAATGAAAACAAGCGAACGCCGTTATACACATAAGACTGGAGATGTGCGGCTCCGAATAGAAAGTGTATTGGTATTGTTTACATTACAAAGTTATACAAAGTTGATTAGGGCGTAACTATGCAACATACATATTCATTAAAGGCGTGAATTACATATTCCCAGCAAGAGAAATTAATATAATGACTTATACTCCAATAACAAGATGTTTTTCAGTCGTCTCTAAGTCAAAACATTCTGCGTCCTTGAAGTTGGTCTCACAGTTTATTACGCAAATAAGTCTGGTTCGGTCTTGTCAGGGAGAATGAACCTACACAACTTGCTACGTAACCCACAATATCACACCATCACAACCTCTCCCTCCTTCTTAGTAAGTGAGAACGCCATGAAGTCTACACAGACCTCTGGCGACCTCACTTAAGTCCATGTTGCCCAGCTGTGGATAGTCCCTTGTACAGTGTTAAGGGGGCTTTACACGCTACGATATCGTTAATGTTTTATCGTCGGGGTCACATCGTTAGTGACGCACATCCGGCGTCATTAACGGTATCGCAGCATGTAACACTTACCAGCGACCTTAAACGTCCTCCAAAGTGGTGAAAATCGTTCACAGTGGAGAGGTCATCCTAAAACCAAAAATTGTTAATGGTTGTGTAAAGATGTTGTTCCTCGTTCCTGCGGCAGCACACATCGCTGTGTGTGAGACACCGCAGGAGCGAGGAACCTCACCTTACCTGCGTCCCGCCCGCAATGAGGAAGGAAGGAGGTGGGCGGGATGTTCGTCCTGCTTATCTCCGCCCCTCCGCTTTGATTGGCCGGCCGCTTAGTGACGTCGCGGTGACGCCGAACGCACCTCCCCCTTGAGGGAGGGATTGTTTGGCAGTCACAGCGACGACGACGACCAGGTAAGTGCGTGCGTGTTGCCATAGCGATAATGTTCGCTGCGGCAGCGATCACACGATATCGCATGCACGACGGGGGCGGGTGCTTTTGCGTACGATATCGCAAGCAATTGCTTGAAATATTGTAGCGTGTAAAGCCCGCTTTAGGGGTACTTTGCACGCACGGGGTCAAATCGAAAGTGACGCACATCCGGCGTCACTGTCGACATCGCAGTATGTGAATCCTTTTACATGCGTTTAACGAGCGCAAAAGCATCGTTATCGTATGATCGGTGTAGGGTTCGACATTTCCATAATTTTGCAGCAGCGACGGTATGATGTTGTTCCTCATTCCAGCAGGCAGCACACATCGCTGTGTGTGAAGCCGTAGGAGCGAGGAACATCACCTTACCTGCGTCCCGGCTGCAATGAGGAAGAAAGGAGGTGGGCGGGATGTTTATGTCCTGCTCATCTCCGCCACTCCGCTTTGATTGGCCGCCTGCCGTCGCTGTGACGCCGCACGACCCGCCCCCTTAGGAAGGAAGCGGGTCGCCGGCCAGAGCAACGTCGCAGGGCAGGTGAGTGCATGTGAAGCTGCCGTAGCGATAATGTTCGCTACGGCAGCAATCACAAGATATCGCTGCTGCGACAGGGGCGGGTACTATCGCGCTCAACATCGCAGCATCGGCTTGCAATGTCGTACTGTGCAAAGTACCCCTTAGGGTTGGAAGGACAAACATCCTCCTTCACTCAAACTGTGTTTCCTGCACCCACAAATCAGCATTGTGTCTCTCCCACATCATTTCCTAGGAGAATATCTGCAGGAGGCCTTTCATCACCCCAACCACATATTGCTTGACCCCAAAGCCAATGTCCAGATCTAAAGTCGCCTTTGGGATCTTCCTCCTTTGTCCTCCAGCCAATTCAATAACAATCCCTGGTCCATGATGTATCGCCTCTGGCCGCACCCCCCGGGGATCAGCTATTGTGAGAAATGCCCCGGAGTCACAAAATCCAATGTCTCTCCGTCCATCCAGCCCAGCCTCCTGTAAGTGCTTACTATGATGGAGAGAGGAACTCGAGTCTGTGGTTCGCACCTCATATACCCCTAGTGGCCGACCACGAGTGTCTGAGTCAATAGGCAAGTCAACTTGAAGGGGTGAGAACTCTTTCTTGTATTTGGTTGTAGAGAATGAACAGGTCAATTTGGTGCAAGGTCATTCCTCAATCGACCAGCAGGGCAAGTGTTTTGCAAATGCCCAGGCTGCCCACATCGATAACATCTCCTCTGCATCATACTCCTTCCAGTGTGCATTATGGAGAAGGCAGTAGGAGAACCTGGTGACAAAGGCAGGAGCCCATGCACTCCAAAAGGGGCATCTATGGTGCAGGGGTCAGCGGTACACTCTGGTGGAGGTGGTGGTAACTTCCTCAGGAGGGATGGAATGCGCAAAATGCACCGGACGAGATGGAGGTGCGTGGGGCCCCATCCGAGTCCTTGCGGGACAACTGGATTGCAGGTGCCCAGGTTGTCCACACCCATAACATCCCTTCTTTGTGAATCCCTCGGGGTGTGGTCGGAACTGTTCGGGCCCAGGATTGTGAGCCGTGGATGTCATGGGCCTGCAGCTGGGTGGAGGGGCAGATATAACTGGAGAGGGCTGAGGCGCAGGAGGATCAGACTGTGGCTTATTGTCCAGAAGCCTCTTCCATTGTGGTCGGACTGCAGGGCTGCAGCTCTATTCAAGGTGTGCAGCGTGCGTTCTCTGACCCATTCCCATATTTCTGAGGGACACTTGTAAAGTCACGGCACACTGCTGCTCAAAGTCCTTGAAGAACCCCTCCACATCTCCGGAAGCCTCATCAAATTGCTTGAAGTCCGCCCGGATAATCCGTACAGGCTCCCGGATCGCTGAGTTTACACTCCAACTCACATTACTCTCTATTGCTTCTTGTCTCCGCTGTGCTCGACGAGCAGCCTCCTCCTTATATTCCTGAGATACATCGGGGCCAAGAGCTGCCATCTCTTCTTCGAACCACACCAACCACTGGCTTTATGCCAGGGATTCCCCTCTCCAGTGCTTGTCCGTCAGACATCTGGGAGGAGGTGGACTGGCTCTCACCCACCAGTAGATCAATCAAGGCTTCTTTACTCAGTCCCTGGTAGATCAGGCCCAGATCTATGGCATTCTCCTTTAGACTGGATGCGGTCCAGTTTCTGTACTCACTCTGTGGGTTGATCTCCATTAGGCTGCGCTCTTTTGATCCCACCGCTGCCACTGTGCCGCCCCCGTGCCAGCAGCCGGCGCTGCTCGGGTCTGGGCCTTCAGGGGTGGTGGCTTGAGGGTCTCCGGACCCGGGGGTCTTGCAGACACGTCGAATAAATAGGGGTATGTATATGTACGGGCTTTGCCCGTATTAAGTTCGTGACGCCACCCACGGTATGTGGTGAGGTAGGACACCACCGCTGCTGTTACCGGGCGCCCGGGGGAGATGTTGTGCAGCAAGTTGTTAACCGGTCCGTGGGCAGGGATGGTGGCCCCGGGACCCGGTTGGTGTGTGCAGGGGATGGCGACCGCAGGGGGTGCTGGTGTACTCACTGTTAGTAAACAAACAAGTCTCTGGTAAACCACCAAGGTGGTGGTGGCCGGTGCCGCGGCCGGTTGCATTCAGGTCCCCCACCTGGCTGTTGGTCTCTATCCTTTTCCTGCACTGCTTTGTGTAGGGTGGACTCTCCTAGTGTGAAACTCAGGAGTCCGCTCCCGGCTGGATATGGCCTAAGGAGCCATGCCCGCAGACGCTGGCCCGTGGGATCTATGGGCCCTGGCGGTGACTTCTTATCCCTAATCGGTGGGCTGTTGTCTTCTATGAGGGACTTTGGGTGGGACAGGACCTCTAGTCCTGGCCTCAATCGGTAAATTAACCAGTGCCACTTGATTCTGGTCCTGGCTTCAGGGTCCGAGTACCCCCCTTTGTGCTCCGGTTTCCAGGTTGGTTCCCCGTGTCGGTACCGGCAGGCTACAACCCTGTCCCGGTCCACCTCGGTTCCACCGAGCCGTTTTCCCAGATCCTGCTGACAGAGACCACCGTCTGCCTCCTAGTGGCCCCAGGGCTCCTACCCTGGTACCGTTAAGTCAGCTTCAGGCCTGACACACAGGCCTGACCTCCTCTCCACTCCTCTGAACTTGAACTCTCCAACAGATCTGCTGCTTTTCCTGCCCCGGGCTGTCTGGACCCCTGGATGAGCGTGTCCCAACCGCCTGGTCACGCCCACTGGTGTGTCTATCTTTCCCTAAGGGGGGGTGACTAGGGTTTTCTGGTTGGCTGTGTGTTTCCTAATGAGGGAAGGTGTTATGCAGGGGCCTAGCTGTGACTACCTGGTTTTGCCAGGGCATCACACCACCAGTTGTGACCAGGGTCCTTTCTCCGTTATGACACAATCAACAGAGCAAGAGATGATTGAACCATCCAACGAATATTTATTCCATTCAATCCAGAACGTCCATCAAATAATCCACCACACGGAGGGTAAAAATAGTCCAGAAATGGCATAAATGTCCCGGAGTTCAGTCACAATCCTCCAGCAGTCCTTCTCTAGAGAAATTGGGGTTTCTTACAGTCTCTCTGGGGTGCTGGCCGCAACCTCAACGTCCCCCTCAGAGGTTCAATCTTGCTTCTTCTCTCTTGTAAGTCTCATCCGGAATGACTGACCAATTCTTTATGTAAGCAGAGAGTTTAGGTAGATCCCAGGTCCCCCTCCCCCAGACCTAGGGACAGGAGCACTACAGGGGGTGATTCCCTACAGACAATAGAATGTACACACAAGCAATACAGAGAATGGACAGTAAACCACGCCTAAACTATGAACCTACACAACATGGAACATAACCCACAATATCACACCATCACAGCCTCCAATGGTGAGGGTGTTGTGCTGCAGGTAGTGACCAGTGCCACTCTGGAAGCCTAGGTGCTGCGACAGCTGGCCCCATGGGTATAAACACAGACAGTCACTGGTAGTCATATGGTAGGTGTAGCTGGGATGTCTGATGCGGTAGGCTCGGCCAAAGAGTAAGATGCAGCAATGTCCAGTTTAGTAGGTACTGGAAGACAGAATGATATTAGCAATGTTGAACACAGCACTAAACAGCAACAGCAGCACTTAAGGACCTGAGAACTAACAAAGTATAGACTACGATGCCCAGGCACCTCCCTTAACGGGAAAGTGCCTTAAATACCTGATTCCTCTCCGCCATAAGTGGAGACGCATTGTGTAATGCCCTGGGGTCGAGGGGATTAATTTGACTCGTCGCCGGGCCGGGGGTTGCAGTTCCGCTGCGTTGTCACGGTGTGACCTGGCCCAGTTTCATGACCCTGAGGCGTACAGGAGGGAGGGAAGGTGGTGGACAGGAGGAAGGATGGAGGATGGGGGTAGTGATGACAAGGAAAGTCTTTTTAGATCGTGATGCCACCTGTGGTCTGCAGCGGGTGCTGATCTCCGGGGCTGATGGTGAAGGTCGCAGCCGGGATTGTGTCGCTCCTCACAGGCGAAGCGGGGTTACCCCGGGAAGGATGACTAAGGACGGACGGGGGTGGTGGTAGTCCCTGTTGGCACCGCAGCGCTGGGCGCTGGTAAAGGAGAGGCAGAGACAGTGGCTGCGGTTCCAGGTCTTTTACTCACTGCTAGTTCAGGCGCTGCCTCAGAGTATCGGTCTCCGCCATGATGGGCTCCAGCCAATTCCGAATTCGTGGAAGGTCAGGTCCAGTGTGTCAGCCTACGGGCGCTTCCTCCGTTGATGTGCTAAGTATTGGATCCCCGTGGCGTGAAGCACTTGGGGATCCCGGTGTCAGTAAAGTGTCCCATCCTGTATGCTGATAGTGCGGTTCCGCCGTGGGGCCGGTTGAAGACCTGAGCCCTGGATCCTATATGCTATTTGGCTCCAGAAGAAGTGGGACAGGTCCGGTGACTTTTCTAGCCTGTTCCCGCAACCCTTGCAGAGTTGGTAGACAACTTGAAGTATGCCTGCCCTAGGGTTCT
Source organism: Anomaloglossus baeobatrachus (assembly GCF_048569485.1). Lineage (NCBI taxonomy): Eukaryota > Metazoa > Chordata > Amphibia > Anura > Aromobatidae > Anomaloglossus > Anomaloglossus baeobatrachus. The sequence continues at coordinate 422,026 of NW_027441919.1, forward strand.
GTACCCCGACAGCACCGATCCTGTGGAAGCAGCCGCCTGCTTCTCCCCAGTGACCGTGTTAAAACACCTTGGCCCACAGAGCTGCCTTCCGACACATCTACTCTGCTCGGCGTCTGTACCTGTTCTCTTTAAGTTGTGTTGTGTGTTGAAAGCTCTTGCCCCTAGCCGCTGCCACCGGCTGGTTCACTCCTCCCACTAAGTTCCCCTGCTTTTCCCACCATGTGCTCCTCACTCACCCTGGTGGTTGCTTCTCCCTGACCCTGAGTCCTGGTTCCAGTGGATCGGCAGCCCCTAAGTGCGGTGGCATCCTGTGAACCCAACCACGGTGCTGACCCCCTTCTGTGATCCGACCCTGGCCCAGTCCCCACTGGGGAGGGCAACCCACTGTAACTCTATGTATGTTGATGAAACCGGTGCTGACCTTCCTTGGACCTGGGATAAGTACTACACCTTAAAGGAGGTGGAATACCCTGTGGTGCCTGAAGCCTCAGGGGCGCCACATTCCCCGGTGGCAAATGGCAGCACTGCGGGGCTACAACAATTTATAGGGATCACCGCATTTTTTTTGCAATCGACCAAACATCATTTCTTCCCTTTATGGGAGGCTCCGCACATTAAACGTTTCAAACAGTTAACGCCATACGGTTCATAGCTAGCATTTTTATAGCTTTTCACACACACACTGTATATGCATTCTGTACATGGTATCAATGTTATTTACAGTTTTCAGCAGAACATCATTACACTTTATATACATTCTGTACACGGGTTCAACACTATTCACATTTTTAAGCAGAGCATTATCGCACCTGTTTTAAGAAAAACCCGGTCATTAACTTATGACTTTAGAGTCCAGTGTGCCACCGGTTGCTGCATCACTTTAGCAGATGTCCCGAAGGACCAAAAAGGTTGCAATAATTCTGGAAGGGTGCACAAAAGGTGCAACTATTTACAGGTTCAGTTCCAACCACACAATGTCCAGTGGCCCGGTTGGCTATCATATCAAACAAGGAACATTATTCAAAACAAACACAAATTACTGGGTGCCTGGGCATTCCTGGCCGGCCAGTCTCAGGTAATTCTCCCATGGGGTTTGGGTGGACTTGTCCTCTGCGTCATCACGGGGTGGCCTGACCCGGTTCCGTTGCCCCGAGACATACAGGAAGGGAGGATGGAGGGTGGTAGTTGGAGGTGGGTAAAGTCTATTTTTGATGATCATGATGCCACCTGTGGTATGCGGCCAGAGAAAAGACTGACTGGAACACCTGTGTGTGTGAATTAGGTGCTAGCCCAAAAATACATGACTATAGTACAGATAATAAGCTGCACACTAACTACTATAAAAATCTAAACATGAAAAATGGCAAAGCATTACTGCTATAGGGATTCTATGAACAATGAAAAATACATTTAGCTATCTGGAAAAAAATAATGTATGAAAATGGTATTGCAAAACTGCTATGAATATTTGAAAGTAGTAGATATATTTAGCAAATGTATTGATGAATGCAAACGAGCCCGAAACCAACGACAAGGTAATCTCTAATTTTTTGGGAACCTAACCTCCATCCTCCATGTGCTATTAAAAATCTGCAGGTATGGGCAGACAGGCATACACTTGTGGTATGCGGCCAGGTAGGTGGCTGCCGCTGTAGGGTCTCTCACAGGGGCAGTTGTTGGGTGCAGCCGGGATGGTATCGCTCCCCTCAGGTGGAGCGGGCCCCTGGAGGATGGTGGGAGCATGGCAGTCCTCTCGAGCGCCGGCAAACAGAGTTAGAGTCAATAGGTGCGGGTTGCAGGTCTTTACTTACTGGGTCAGCGCCGCACCCCAGGTACTGGTCTCTGCTGTGATAAAGCTCTGGTCAATCTCAGGTAGTCCAAGGAAAGTGTATGTATCCGCTCACCTGTGGTATGAAGGAGACCAATGCTTCCCAGACACGTGCAAGGATAAACCAGCTGGCAATCTTGTATGGAGACTTTTTCAAAAAAATCCAGCACCGAATCCAGGAAATGTATTAAAAATTAATGACGTTTATTGAAACATATTAAAAAGTCCAAAGAGGGTCCAGAGCAAAGAAACGGAGAGGACGCGTTTCGAACTGTATAGTTCTTAGTCTGTCTCTAGCTAATGAATGAAATGGACCGATTAAAATAAGCTAAGAACCAGACATGAACAATGGTGGGCGGAGAGAAGGGGAGGAAGGAGCAGACAGAAAGTTAAGGAGAGAGGAAAGAAGAGAAAAAAAAAAATATCCTGTATACCGGGCACACTGCCTCATATATCCCTGCATACCGCCTCATATACCGTGTATACCGTCTCATATATCTTGTAACCGTGTATAATGCCTCATGTGTCCCTGTATACTGTAAAAAAAAAAAAAAAAAAAAAAAAAAAAAAGGGTAGAATAGCAAAGTTGATATAAGAGCAATATGAAATAAATAATAAGGCCGATTAAGGCCATAGGATCATTTTATACAATCAATATGTCAAAAGCAAATCACTCTTAAGGTTCATAGGATCATTTTTATACAATCAATATGTCAAAAACAAATCATTTTTAAGGTTCATGCTGAAAGGCGATCTAGTGCCCATTAGAAAGATCAATTTGGTCTCCCTCCGTAACAATAAATCCTTCAAGTTACCTCCTCTTTTGGGCAATCTAACCTTTTCCAAGGCGACTACCTGCAGAGTATCTGTATTCCCCGCATGTTTTAGCATAAAATGCTGGGAGGCTCCTGACAGATTTCTTGTTGTTACGTGGCTTGCATCGTACACGTATTCCGAGATTCTCTTTCTCAAGGGGCGTGTAGTACTGCCAATATATTGAATACAGCATTTAGTGCAAGATATGCAATAGATTACATGGTCAGTACCACAATTGATCATGTCCTTAATCAAAAAAGATTTACCATTAACATAGGAAGAGACCATTTTTGTACCCACCATAAATTTGCATAAGCCGCATAATTTGCACCCGCACCTATAGGAACCGCATGTGGGGAGCCAAGAACGGTGATCATTGCTATTAATAGCCTTATGGAATTTTCTATGATCACTGGGAGCTAATTGATTGCCCAGGGTAACATTCCTTTTAGGTACAAATTTTATTCCCTGATCCAGCACTTTTTGCAAAACATCATCAGATGACAGGATAGGTAAGAATTTCTTGATGATGCGAACCACTTGGTGGTAATCTCTGCTATAGTTAGTAGAGAAAACCACTGAAAATTTGTCATGGGCGTTAGAAGGTGTGTTCTTCATCTCCAGATACTGAGCTCTATCCTTGAGGCCAACCTTGAACTTGGAGCGATCCAAATGAGCCTGGGAGTAACCTCTGGCTTTGAATCTATTATCAATTGTGATGAATTCCCCGGATAGGTCCGCATTAGTTGTACAGCATCTAGTGGCTCTAATGTATTCTCCCATGGGAATATTTTGAATAACATGTCGAGGATGGCAGCTTTTTGCATGCAGAAGGGAGTTACCCGAAAAAGGTTTCCGATATAATTTACTCTCTATAACTCCATCTATTTTATTGCCATAAAATGACATGTCCAAAAAATGTATCACTTCCCGATGGTACTGATAAGTGAATGAAAGATTATGGGCGTTATTACTGATGTAATCCAAAAATTCAGTAACCCCATTATGGGTACCCTGCCATATAATTAAGATATCATCCAGATATCTCAAATATATGGCGGTATCTGTCAAAAAAGGGTTGGACAAGGTGAAAATATACTGTTCCTCCCACCAATGCATATAGATGCAGGCTAGGGAGGGTGAGAATTTTGCACCCATTGAACAGCCTTGGCGCTGAATATAAAAATCACCCAAAAAGGTGAAATAGTTGTTCTTCAAAAGAAAATTAGTAGCCTCAAGGATAAAACTCTGCAGTTCCATAGAATAATTTGTGTATCTGTCAAGATGGCATTTAAGAGCTAATATAGCTAGATAATGTGGGATACATGTATAAAGCGTCTGGACATCGCAAGAGATCCAGCTAAAGCCCTCCTGCCAGCTGATATTAGATATGATGTTCAATACATGTTTGCTATCAGTTACATGACTTGGAGATGACTGAGCCAAATCATGTAAATAATCGTCCACCCATTCAGACAAATGTTCGGTGACAGAGCCGATCCCAGAGACTATCGGTCGAAATTTTGGGGGGAAATACATCTTTATGCGATTTGGGGAGCGCGTGTAATATAGGAGTCAAAGGGCAGGATGGAACAAAATAATCCCTTTGTTTGTCATTAAACAAACCAAGTTGGAAACCTTCTTCAATCAATTGTGTTAGGGAATTTCTGATTTCATTTAGTGGGTCCTTAGTGACTTTACTATAAACACTGCTATCATCAAGCATTTTACATAATTCCCTTTCATACAATCCTGTGTCCAAAACTACAACCGCGCCCCCCTTGTCAGCATTCCTAATAATAATATTAGGATTGTTTCTTAACGATTGAATGGCAAGTTTTTCTTTACCTGAAAGGTTGGACGAGAGATCCTTAGGCTGTTTATGCAAAGCTGTTAACTCTTTCTCAACCAAGGTTTGGAAATCAGTCATCTGGTTACATCGTGATTGCACCGGATAAAACGATGGATTAGGAATTCTTCTAGGTATAATCGGATTATCTGACAAAATACATGAGTCCTCAGATAATTCACGTAAGGTCTGCAATGCTATTTGCTCCTGAAAGGAAGACATCAAAAAACCAGATTCCTGTACAACCTGAGGAATATGATGATTCTGTTCGGGCTCCTGAAAAAAGTGTTTTTTAACAGTTAGATTACATATAAAACGATTGACATCCAAAATCGTTTCAAAAAGATTGAAATCAGTTGTCGGTACGAAATTAAGACCCTTTTGAAGAACCCGAACCTCATCATCATTAAGGATATTAGCTGACATATTAATTACAGAGAAAGAATGTTCCAGATCTAATGTTTCTTCCCCCTCGTGAAGTGTCCGTGCTGGAAGTCTTTTTCCCCTGGAGTGCTTAGTACCGGCCCACCTTGTTTTTTTCTTTGCTGTTTTGGAGCAGGGCAGTTTTTTGGATCCTGTACTGATGTTGAGGGAACAAGATGGTTAGGCTCGGATGTGTCCGTATTGTAGTCAGTAGATTCTGCATCCGTAGTATCCAGTTCAGTAGAAGAAAAACTGACTCTATTATGAGGGGTGTAAGGTCCCCTTTTTTTATTTTTAAGAATGGATCTTGGTTCATTCCCCCTGTTCCATCTGAACTGGTGCCACGTATATACCTTATCCGTCTCATAGTCCCTGGAGTCCCTTTTAAATTTTCCTTCTTTAAAAGATGTAATTGAGTCCTCCAGTTTAGAGATCTTAGTATTCAATTGTTCTCTCATAATTTTATAAGTATCACTGGATGAGTATTTTTTCAGTGATTCCTCAATTTCCTTTGTTTTAGTGTCCAAACATGATAATTTTGACTGCTCTTGTTCAATAATTAGCAGTATTAATTTTTTTGAACATTCTGAGAGGATATTATTCCATTGTGAGATAAATTCCTGATTAAATTCAGTAGTAGGTCTTTTATGCAGGCGTAAGCCTCTGGGAATCATCCCATGTTCCACATAAGCTTTTAAGGTGTGGCTGTCCCACCAAGTTCTGATACGGACAGAGATATTCTTGTCCAAGTCCCACATAAGTTTATTCAAATCCGTATGTTCCTCTGATGAGATATCAACTTTGTTAAGAGAAAAGATTCTGGCCGCTCTCTCCTTCCTTCTCTCATTGTCCAAATTTGAAAAGTCATCCATAGTGTTATTAACTTCAACGGTCTCCATAAATATATCACAATAATGTGAGTAGGAATTTTTATATAATAAACAGAACAACCCAATAACAATTCATTTAGGGTTTTAGCAGAAAAAATTCCAAAATATAAAACTGCAAGGGAGCAAGGATACTGAGCCAGATTAGCAAAGTCCAAGGAAAGTGTATGTATCCGCTCACCTGTAGTATGAAGGAGACCAATACTTCCCAGACACGTGCAAGGGATAAACCAGCTGGCAATCTTGTACGGAGACTTTTTCAAAAAATCCAGCACCGAATCCAGGAAATGTATTAAAAATTAATGACGTTTATTGAAACATATTAAATTATTTGGACTTTTTAATATGTTTCAATAAACGTCATTCATTTTTAATACATTTCCTGGATTCGGTGCTGGATTTTTTTGAAACAATCTCGGGTAGGTCAGAGGTTAGGTCCGGTATGGCAGTCTCTCCTTTTCTAAGATGTACTGTGTCGATCCCTGTGGCATAAAGCACCTTGGGGATCTCCTTGATTGTTTAAGTGTCCCAGCGCTATCGCAGGTGAAATGGATCCTCGCCTTGGGACGACCTGCTGAACTCATTCCCGGATCCGGTGTATCACGGTGCCTTAAGCTATTTGGGTGGTGGACGGGAGACTTGAAATCTTTCCGTCCTGCAGATTTTAGAAGCCAACGTGAAGTATAACTTGCCCTAGGGCTCTGCACCCTGTAGTAGCGCCGGTCCCGGTGAAGCAATGAAGCTCTCCTTCGGCGACCGTTGTTGAACTCCTCCGTCCCACAAGATCTACCAGTACTGGTCCCCTTCCTTCCGGTGTCTCCAGCCTGTCTGGCCAGTTCTACCTGGAAGAGCTCTGAAGCACGCCTACCAGGGACCATGTTGTTCAGTGTCCCAGACTGATCTAAAGTAATTGTGTCTCTCCTTCTGTATTTCTCTGTGCTCCCCCCTCCCTCTGGATGAGTCGCCAAGCTAGGGACATTTCGGTTGTCAAGCTGATCACCTCTGCTCTAGTTAGTGAGAAGCCAGTGTTATGCAAGGGAAACTGTCTGACTCATTTCCTGGCTGTGTTAAGCAAGCTATGGCACAGGTTGTTATATAAGAGAGACATACCAGACACCAACCTCGCCATACCCGGGATGGATACTGTACCTTAATTGAGATGTAGTACCCTGTGGCGACCAAAAGCCTCATGGACGCGACATATCATCAGGCTTTCTCCAAAGAACCTGATATTTCCTTCACTTTCTCACACTGAGCTATTAGGGAATGTGAGAACAGGTTGTGATTTGTAGTAGAAAGGAAGAAAACGATTTTTCCATGAAGAGCAAAACAGTAACAATGAAGTGACCTGACAAGAATCTGCATAAGTAATCATATGCTAAATAGCTGCAAGGTAGTGTCATGCTCAAAGCTGTAGAGGATGGTGAGATATGGAGGCTGAACATTGTTACCCTTCTGCTCGTCAGTGTATTTCAGTCCTGTGTCCTCCCCCCTCACAAGATCATCGGCCTCATCCCAGTCTAAGCACTGACTGTTCTCATTCAACTCATCAACACGATCACAATCTTGAGAAATCTCTTCATTAACTCTCAACGTGCTGCCGGTCAGGAGAAGGCTCCTCATCAGGGTTCAGTGGAGGCAGAGATGAGGGCTTAAAATAGCTGCTACAGAAATGAAGAGTCTGACAATAATGTCATATTGGACAGTCCGGTGCCGATAAGGAGTGCCATGAGATGAGATCATAGCGTGAATCAGGACTGACCAGCAGCAGCGCCCTGACTAACAATGAGTGCCATGAGATGAGATCATAGCGTGAAGCAGGACTGACCAGCAGCAGCGCCCTGCCTAACAATGAGTGCCATGAGGTGAGATGATGGGGTGAGGCAGGACTGACCAGCAGCAGCACCCTGACTAACAATGAGTGCCGTGAGGTCAGATGATGAGGTGAGACAGGACTGACCAGCAGCAGCGCTCTGACTAACAATGAGTGCAGTGAGGTCAGATGATGAGGTGAGGCAGGACTGACCAGCAGCAGCACCCTGCCTAACAATGAGTGCAGTGAGATCAGATGATGAGGTGAGGCAGGACTGACCAGCAGCAGCGCTCTGCCTAACAATGGGTGCCGTGAGGTCAGATGATGGGGGGGAGGCAGGACTGACCAGCAGCAACGCCCTGCCTAACAATGAGTGCCGTGAGATAAGATGATGAGGTGAGGCAGGACTGACCAGCAGCAACGCCCTGACTAACAATGAGTGCAGTGAGGTCAGATGATGAGGTGAGGCAGGACTGACCAGCAGCAGCACCCTGCCTAACAATGAGTGCAGTGAGATCAGATGATGAGGTGAGGCAGGACTGACCAGCAGCAACGCCCTGCCTAACAATGAGTGCCGTGAGATCAGATGATGAGGTGAGGCAGGACTGACCAGCAGCAGCGCTCTGACTAACAATGAGTGCCGTGAGGTCAGATGATGAGGTGAGACAGGACTGACCAGCAGCAGTGCTCTGACTAACAATGAGTGCCATGAGATGAGATCATAGCGTGAAGCAGGACTGACCAGCAGCAGCGCTCTGACTAACAATGAGTGCCGTGAGCTCAGATGATGAGGTGAGACAGGACTGACCAGCAGCAGCACCCTGCCTAACAATGAGTGCCGTGAGATCAGATGATGAGGTGAGGCAGGACTGACCAGCAGCAACGCCCTGCCTAACAATGAGTGCCGTGAGATCAGATGATGAGGTGAGGCAGGACTGACCAGCAGCAGCGCTCTGACTAACAATGAGTGCAGTGAGGTGAGATGATGAGGTGAGGCAGGACTGACCAGCAGCAGCGCCCTGCCTAACAATGAGTGCAGTAAGATCAGATGATGAGGTGAGGCAGGACTGACCAGCAGCAACGCCCTGACTAACAATGAGTGCCATGAGGTGAGATGATGGGGTGAGGCAGGACTGACCAGCAGCAGCGCTCTGACTAATAATGAGTGCCGTGAGGTCAGATGATGAGGTGAGACAGGACTGACCAGCAGCAGTGCTCTGACTAACAATGAGTGCAGTGAGGTCAGATGATGAGGTGAGGCAGGACTGACCAGCAGCAGCGCCCTGCCTAACAATGAGTGCAGTGAGGTCAGATGATGAGGTGAGGCAGGACTGACCAGCAGCAGCGCCCTGCCTAACAATGAGTGCCATGAGGTGAGATGATGGGGTGAGGCAGGACTGACCAGCAGCAGCGCCCTGACTAACAATGAGTGCCGTGAGGTCAAATGATGAGGTGAGACAGGACTGACCAGCAGCAGCGCCCTGCCTAACAATGAAGGCAGTGAGGTCAGATGATGAGGTGAGGCAGGACTGACCAGCAGCAGCGTCCTGCCTAACAATGAGTGCAGTGAGGTCAGATGATGAGGTGAGGCAGGACTGACCAGCAGCAGCGCCCTGCCTAACAATGAGTGCCGTGAGGTCAGATGATGGGGTGAGGCAGGACTGACCAGCAGCAGCGCCCTGCCTAACAATGAGTGCAGTGAGGTCAGATGATGGGGGGAGGCAGGACTGACCAGCAGCAGCGCCCTGCCTAACAATGAGTGCCATGAGGTGAGATGATGGGGTGAGGCAGGACTGACCAGCAGCAGCGCCCTGCCTAACAATGAGTGCCGTGAGGTCAGATGATGAGTGGAGGCAGGACTGACCAGCAGCAGCGCTCTGCCTAACAATGAGTGCCGTGAGGTCAGATGATGAGGTGAGGCAGGACTGACCAGCAGCAGCGCCCTGCCTAACAATGAGTGCCGTGAGATCAGATGATGAGGGGAGGCAGGACTGACCAGCAGCAGAGCTCTGACTAACAATGAGTGCAGTGAGGTCAGATGATGGGGGGGAGGCAGGACTGACCAGCAGCAGCGCCCTGCCTAACAATGAGTGCAGTGAGGTCAGATGATGGGGGGAGGCAGGACTGACCAGCAGCAGCGCTCTGACTAACAATGAGTGCCGTGAGGTCAGATGATGAGGTGAGACAGGACTGACCTGCAGCAGCGCTCTGACTAACAATGAGTGCCGTGAGATCAGATGATGAGGTGAGACAGGACTGACCAGCAGCAGCGCTCTGACTAACAATGAGTGCCGTGAGGTCAGATGATGGGGGGAGGCAGGACTGATCAGCAGCAGCGCTCTGACTAACAATGAGTGCCGTGAGGTCAGATGATGGGGGGAGGCAGGACTGACCAGCAGCAGCGCCCTGCCTAACAATGAGTGCCATGAGGTGAGATGATGGGGGGAGACAGGACTGACCAGCAGCAGCGCCCTGCCTAACAATGAGTGCAGTGAGATCAGATGATGAGGTGAGGCAGGACTGACCAGCAGCAACGCCCTGACTAACAATGAGTGCCGTGAGGTCAGATGATGAGGTGAGACAGGACTAACCAGCAGCAGCGCCCTGCCTAACAATGAGTGCAGTGAGATCAGATGATGAGGGGAGGCAGGACTGACCAGCAGCAGCGCCCTGTCTAACAATGAGTGCCGTGAGGTCAGATGATGAGGTGAGACAGGACTAACCAGCAGCAGCGCACTGCCTAACAATGAGTGCCGTGAGGTCAGATGATGAGGTGAGACAGGACTGACCAGCAGCAGCGCCCTGCCTAACAATGAGTGCAGTGAGGTCAGATGATGAGGTGAGACAGGACTGACCAGCAGCAGCGCCCTGCCTAACAATGAGTGCCGTGAGGTCAGATGATGGGGGGAGGCAGGACTGACCAGCAGCAGCGCCCTGCCTAACAATGAGTGCCGTGAGGTCAGATGATGGGGAGAGGCAGGACTGACCAGCAGCAGCGCCCTGCCTAACAATGAGTGCAGTGAGATCAGATGATGAGGTGAGGCAGGACTGACCAGCAGCAACGCCCTGACTAACAATGAGTGCCGTGAGGTCAGATGATGGGGGGAGGCAGGACTGACCAGCAGCAGCGCCCTGCCTAACAATGAGTGCAGTGAGATCAGATGATGAGGTGAGGCAGGACTGACCAGCAGCAACGCCCTGACTAACAATGAGTGCCGTGAGGTCAGATGATGAGGTGAGGCAGGACTGACCAGCAGCAACGCCCTGACTAACAATGAGTGCCGTGAGGTCAGATGATGAGGTGAGGCAGGACTGACCAGCAGCAGCGCCCTGCCTAACAATGAGTGCCGTGAGGTCAGATGATGGGGGGAGGCAGGACTGACCAGCAGCAATGCACTGACTAACAATGAGTGCCGTGAGGTCAGATGATGAGGTGAGGCAGGACTGACCAGCAGCAGCGCCCTGCCTAACAATGAGTGCCGTGAGGTCAGATGATGGGGGAGGCAGGACTGACCAGCAGCAGCGCCCTGCCTAACAATGAGTGCAGTGAGATCAAATGATGAGGTGAGGCAGGACTGACCAGCAGCAACGCCCTGACTAACAATGAGTGCCGTGAGGTCAGATGATGGGGGGAGGCAGGACTGACCAGCAGCAGCGCCCTGCCTAACAATGAGTGCAGTGAGGTCAGATGATGAGGTGAGGCAGGACTGACCAGCAGCAGCGCCCTGCCTAACAATGAGTGCCGTGAGGTCAGATGATGGGGGGAGGCAGGACTGACCAGCAGCAGCGCCCTGCCTAACAATGAGTGCAGTGAGATCAGATGATGAGGTGAGGCAGGACTGACCAGCAGCAACGCCCTGACTAACAATGAGCGCAGTGAGGTCAGATGATGGGGGGAGGCAGGACTGACCAGCAGCACCGCCCTGCCTAACAATGAGTGCCGTGAGGTCAGATGATGGGGGGAGGCAGGACTGACCAGCAGCAGCGCCCTGCCTAACAATGAGTGCAGTGAGGTCAGATGATGAGGTGAGACAGGACTGACCAGCAGCAACGCCCTGACTAACAATGAGTGCAGTGAGGTCAGATGATGGGGGAGGCAGGACTAACCAGCAGCAGCGCACTGACTAACAATGAGTGCCGTGAGGTCAGATGATGAGGTGAGGCAGGACTGACCAGCAGCAGCGCCCTGACTAACAATGAGTGCCGTGAGGTCAGATGATGGGGGAGGCAGGACTGACCAGCAGCAGCGCACTGACTAACAATGAGTGCCGTGAGGTCAGATGATGAGGTGAGGCAGGACTGACCAGCAGCAGCGCCCTGACTAACAATGAGTGCCGTGAGGTCAGATGATGAGGTGAGGCAGGACTGACCAGCAGCAGCGCCCTGCCTAACAATGAGTGCAGTGAGATCAGATGATGAGGTGAGGCAGGACTGACCAGCAGCAACGCCCTGACTAACAATGAGTGCAGTGAGGTCAGATGATGAGGTGAGACAGGACTGACCAGCAGCAGCGCCCTGCCTAACAATGAGTGCCATGAGGTGAGATGATGGGGTGAGGCAGGACTGACCAGCAGCAACGCCCTGACAAACAATGAGTGCAGTGAGGTCAGATGATGAGGTGAGGCAGGACTGACCAGCAGCAGCGCCCTGCCTAACAATGAGTGCCGTGAGGTCAGATGATGAGGTGAGGCAGGATTGACCAGCAGCAGCGCCCTGCCTAACAATGAGTGCCGTGAGGTCAGATGATGGGGGGAGGCAGGACTGACCAGCAGCAGCGCCCTGCCTAACAATGAGTGCAGTGAGGTCAGATGATGAGGTGAGGCAGGACTGACCAGCAGCAGCGCCCTGCCTAACAATGAGTGCCGTGAGGTCAGATGATGGGGGGAGGCAGGACTGACCAGCAGCAGCACCCTGCCTAACAATGAGTGCAGTGAGATCAGATGATGAGGTGAGGCAGGACTGACCAGCAGCAACGCCCTGACTAACAATGAGTGCAGTGAGGTCAGATGATGGGGGGAGGCAGGACTGACCAGCAGCAACGCCCTGACTAACAATGAGTGCCGTGAGGTCAGATGATGAGGTGAGACAGGACTAACCAGCAGCAGCGCCCTGCCTAACAATGAGTGCAGTGAGGTCAGATGATGGGGGGTGGCAGGACTGACCAGCAGCAGCGCTCTGACTAACAATGAGTGCCATGAGGTCAGATGATGAGGTGAGACAGGACTGACCAGCAGCAACGCCCTGACTAACAATGAGTGCAGTGAGGTCAGATGATGGGGGGAGGCAGGACTGACCAGCAGCAACGCCCTGACTAACAATGAGTGCAGTGAGGTCAGATGATGAGGTGAGACAGGACAGACCAGCAGCAGCGCCCTGCCTAACAATGAGTGCCATGAGGTGAGATGATGGGGTGAGGCAGGACTGACCAGCAGCAGCGTCCTGACTAACAATGAGTGCAGTGAGGTCAGATGATGAGGTGAGGCAGGACTGACCAGCAGCAGCGCCCTGCCTAACAATGAGTGCAGTGAGGTCAGATGATGGGGGGAGGCAGGACTGACCAGCAGCAGCGCCCTGCCTAACAATGAGTACCGTGAGGTCAGATGATGAGGTGAGACAGGACTGACCAGCAGCAGCGCCCTGCCTAACAATAGGTGCCGTGAGGTCAGATGATGAGGGGAGGCAGGACTGACCAGCAGCAGCGCCCTGCCTAACAATGAGTGCAGTGAGGTCAGATGATGGGGGGAGGCAGGACTGACCAGCAGCAGCGCCCTGACTAACAATGAGTGCCGTGAGGTCAGATGATGGGGGGAGGCAGGACTGACCAGCAGCAGCGCCCTGCCTAACAATGAGTGCAGTGAGGTCAGATGATGAGGTGAGGCAGGACTGACCAGCAGCAGCGCCCTGCCTAACAATGAGTGCCGTGAGGTCAGATGATGGGGGGAGGCAGGACTGACCAGCAGCAGCGCCCTGCCTAACAATGAGTGCAGTGAGATCAGATGATGAGGTGAGGCAGGACTGACCAGCAGCAACGCCCTGACTAACAATGAGTGCCGTGAGGTCAGATGATGGGGGGAGGCAGGACTGACGAGCAGCAACGCCCTGACTAACAATGAGTGCCGTGAGGTGAGATGATGAGGTGAGGTAGGACTGACCAGCAGCAGCGCCCTGCCTAACAATGAGTGCAGTGAGGTCAGATGATGAGGTGAGACAGGACTGACCAGCAGCAACGCCCTGACTAACAATGAGTACAGTGAGGTCAGATGATGGGGGAGGCAGGACTAACCAGCAGCAGCGCACTGACTAACAATGAGTGCCGTGAGGTCAGATGATGAGGTGAGGCAGGACTGACCAGCAGCAGCGCCCTGACTAACAATGAGTGCCGTGAGGTCAGATGATGGGGGAGGCAGGACTGACCAGCAGCAGCGCACTGACTAACAATGAGTGCCGTGAGGTCAGATGATGAGGTGAGGCAGGACTGACCAGCAGCAGCGCCCTGACTAACAATGAGTGCAGTGAGGTCAGATGATGAGGTGAGGCAGGACTGACCAGCAGCAGCGCTCTGACTAACAATGAGTGCAGTGAGGTGAGATGATGGGGTGAGGCAGGACTGACCAGCAGCAGCGCCCTGCCTAACAATGAGTGCAGTGAGGTCAGATGATGGGGGGAGGCAGGACTGACCAGCAGCAGCGCCCTGCCTAACAATGAGTGCAGTGAGATCAGATGATGAGGTGAGGCAGGACTGACCAGCAGCAACGCCCTGACTAACAATGAGTGCAGTGAGGTCAGATGATGAGGTGAGACAGGACTGACCAGCAGCAGCGCCCTGCCTAACAATGAGTGCCATGAGGTGAGATGATGGGGTGAGGCAGGACTGACCAGCAGCAACGCCCTGACAAACAATGAGTGCAGTGAGGTCAGATGATGAGGTGAGGCAGGACTGACCAGCAGCACCGCCCTGCCTAACAATGAGTGCCGTGAGGTCAGATGATGGGGGGAGGCAGGACTGACCAGCAGCAGCGCCCTGCCTAACAATGAGTGCAGTGAGGTCAGATGATGAGGTGAGGCAGGACTGACCAGCAGCAGCGCCCTGCCTAACAATGAGTGCCGTGAGGTCAGATGATGGGGGGAGGCAGGACTGACCAGCAGCAGCACCCTGCCTAACAATGAGTGCAGTGAGATCAGATGATGAGGTGAGGCAGGATTGACCAGCAGCAACGCCCTGACTAACAATGAGTGCAGTGAGGTCAGATGATGGGGGGAGGCAGGACTGACCAGCAGCAACGCCCTGACTAACAATGAGTGCCGTGAGGTCAGATGATGAGGTGAGACAGGACTAACCAGCAGCAGCGCCCTGCCTAACAATGAGTGCAGTGAGGTCAGATGATGGGGGTTGGCAGGACTGACCAGCAGCAGCGCTCTGACTAACAATGAGTGCCATGAGGTCAGATGATGAGGTGAGACAGGACTGACCAGCAGCAACGCCCTGACTAACAATGAGTGCAGTGAGGTCAGATGATGGGGGGAGGCAGGACTGACCAGCAGCAGCGCCCTGCCTAACAATGAGTGCAGTGAGGTCAGATGATGAGGTGAGACAGGACAGACCAGCAGCAGCGCCCTGCCTAACAATGAGTGCCATGAGGTGAGATGATGGGGTGAGGCAGGACTGACCAGCAGCAGCGCCCTGACTAACAATGAGTGCAGTGAGGTCAGATGATGAGGTGAGGCAGGACTGACCAGCAGCAGCGCCCTGCCTAACAATGAGTGCCATGAGGTGAGATGATGGGGGGAGGCAGGACTGACCAGCAGCAGCGCTCTGCCTAACAATGAGTGCAGTGAGGTCAGATGATGGGGGGAGGCAGGACTGACCAGCAGCAGCGCCCTGCCTAACAATGAGTACCGTGAGGTCAGATGATGAGGTGAGACAGGACTGACCAGCAGCAGCGCCCTGCCTAACAATAGGTGCCGTGAGGTCAGATGATGAGGGGAGGCAGGACTGACCAGCAGCAGCGCCCTGCCTAACAATGAGTGCAGTGAGGTCAGATGATGGGGGGAGGCAGGACTGACCAGCAGCAGCGCTCTGACTAACAATGAGTGCCGTGAGGTCAGATGATGGGGGGAGGCAGGACTGACCAGCAGCAGCGCTCTGACTAACAATGAGTGCCGTGAGGTCAGATGATGGGGGGAGGCAGGACTGACCAGCAGCAGCGCCCTGACTAACAATGAGTGCCGTGAGGTCAGATGATGAGGTGAGGCAGGACTGACCAGCAGCAGCGCCCTGCCTAACAATGAGTGCAGTGAGATAAGATGATGAGGTGAGGCAGGACTGACCAGCAGCAGCGCCCTGCCTAACAATGAGTGCAGTGAGGTCAGATGATGAGGTGAGGCAGGACTGACCAGCAGCAGCGCCCTGCCTAACAATGAGTGCAGTGAGGTCAGATGATGGGGGGGAGGCAGGACTGACCAGCAGCAGCGCCCTGCCTAACAATGAGTGCAGTGAGGTCAGATGATGGGGTGAGACAGGACTGACCAGCAGCAGCACCCTGCCTAACAATGAGTGCCATGAGGTGAGATGATGAGGTGAGAAAGGACTGACCAGCAGCAGCGCCCTGACTAACAATGAGTGCCATGAGGTGAGATGATGGGGGGAGACAGGACTGACCAGCAGCAGCGCCCTGCCTAACAATGAGTGCCGTGAGGTCAGATGATGAGGTGAGGCAGGACTGACCAGCAGCAGCGCTCTGCCTAACAATGAGTGCAGTGAGGTCAGATGATGGGGGGAGGCAGGACTGA
This sequence comes from Anomaloglossus baeobatrachus, assembly GCF_048569485.1. Classification (NCBI taxonomy): domain Eukaryota; kingdom Metazoa; phylum Chordata; class Amphibia; order Anura; family Aromobatidae; genus Anomaloglossus; species Anomaloglossus baeobatrachus. The sequence continues at coordinate 438,432 of NW_027441919.1, forward strand.
CCAGCAGCAGCGCCCTGCCTAACAATGAGTGCAGTGAGGTCAGATGATGGGGGGAGGCAGGACTGACCAGCAGCAGCGCCCTGCCTAACAATGAGTACCGTGAGGTCAGATGATGAGGTGAGACAGGACTGACCAGCAGCAGCGCCCTGCCTAACAATGAGTACCGTGAGGTCAGATGATGAGGTGAGACAGGACTGACCAGCAGCAGCGCCCTGCCTAACAATGAGTGCCGTGAGGTCAGATGATGAGGTGAGGCAGGACTGACCAGCAGCAGCGCTCTACCTAACAATGAGTGCAGTGAGGTCAGATGATGGGGGGAGGCAGGACTGACCAGCAGCAGCGCTCTGACTAACAATGAGTGCAGTGAGGTCAGATGATGGGGTAGGCAGGACTGACCAGCAGCAGCACCCTGCCTAACAATGAGTACCGTGAGGTCAGATGATGAGGTGAGACAGGACTGACCAGCAGCAGCGCCCTGCCTAACAATGAGTGCAGTGAGGTCAGATGATGAGGTGAGGCAGGACTGACCAGCAGCAACGCCCTGACTAACAATGAGTGCCGTGAGGTCAGATGATGAGGTGAGGCAGGACTGACCAGCAGCAGCGCCCTGCCTAACAATGAGTGCAGTGAGATCAGATGATGAGGTGAGGCAGGACTGACCAGCAGCAGCGCTCTGCCTAACAATGAGTGCTGTGAGATCAGATGATGAGGTGAGGCAGGACTGACCAGTTGCAGCGCTCTGACTAACAATGAGTGCAGTGAGATCAGATGATGAGGTGAGGCAGGACTGACCAGCAGCAGCGCTCTGACTAACAATGAGTGCCGTGAGGTCAGATGATGGGGGGAGGCAGGACTGACCAGCAGCAGCGCTCTGACTAACAATGAGTGCCGTGAGGTCAGATGATGGGGGGAGGCAGGACTGACCAGCAGCAGCGCTCTGACTAACAATGAGTGCCGTGAGGTCAGATGATGGGGGGAGGCAGGACTGACCAGCAGCAGCGCCCTGCCTAACAATGAGTGCCGTGAGGTCAGATGATGGGGGGAGGCAAGACTGACCAGCAGCAGCGCCCTGCCTAACAATGAGTGCCGTGAGGTCAGATGATGGGGGGAGGCAGGACTGACCTGCAGCAGCGCCCTGCCTAACAATGAGTGCCGTGAGGTCAGATGATGGGGGGAGGCAGGACTGACCAGCAGCAGCGCTCTGACTAACAATGAGTGCCGTGAGGTCAGATGATGGGGGGAGGCAGGACTGACCTGCAGCAGCGCCCTGCCTAACAATGAGTGCCGTGAGGTCAGATGATGGGGGGAGGCAGGACTGACCAGCAGCAGCGCTCTGACTAACAATGTGTGCCGTGAGGTCAGATGATGGGGGGAGGCAGGACTGACCAGCAGCAGCGCCCTGCCTAACAATGAGTGCCGTGAGGTCAGATGATGGGGGGAGGCAGGACTGACCTGCAGCAGCGCCCTGCCTAACAATGAGTGCCGTGAGGTCAGATGATGGGGGGAGGCAGGACTGACCAGCAGCAGCGCTCTGACTAACAATGAGTGCCGTGAGGTCAGATGATGGGGGGAGGCAGGACTGACCAGCAGCAGCGCCCTGCCTAACAATGAGTGCAGTGAGGTCAGATAATGAGGTGAGACAGGACTGACCTGCAGCAGCGCCCTGCCTAACAATGAGTGCAGTGAGGTCAGATGATGGGGGGAGGCAGGACTGACCAGCAGCAGCGCCCTGCCTAACAATGAGTGCAGTGAAATCAGATGATGGGGGGAGGCAGGACTGACCAGCAGCAGCGCCCTGCCTAACAATGAGTGCCGTGAGGTCAGATGATGGGGGGAGGCAGGACTGACCAGCAGCAGCGCTCTGCCTAACAATGAGTGCCGTGAGGTGAGATGATGGGGGGAGGCAGGACTGACCAGCAGCAGCGCCCTGCCTAACAATGAGTGCCATGAGGTGAGATGATGAGGTGAGACAGGACTGACCAGCAGCAGCGCCCTGCCTAACAATGAGTGCCATGAGGTGAGATGATGAGGTGAGACAGGACTGACCAGCAGCAGCGCTCTGACTAACAATGAGTGCCATGAGGTCAGATGATGAGGTGAGACAGGACTGACCAGCAGCAGCGCTCTGACTAACAATGAGTGCCGTGAGGTCAGATGATGAGGTGAGGCAGGACTGACCAGTTGCAGCGCCCTGCCTAACAATGAGTGCAGTGAGGTGAGATGATGAGGTGAGACAGGACTGACCAGCAGCAGCGCCCTGCCTAACAATGAGTGCCGTGAGGTCAGATGATGAGGTGAGGCAGGACTGACCAGCAGCAGCGCCCTGCCTAACAATGAGTGCAGTGAGATCAGATGATGAGGTGAGGCAGGACTGACCAGCAGCAGCACCCTGCCTAACAATGAGTGCCATGAGGTGAGATGATGGGGGGGAGGCAGGACTGACCAGCAGCAGCGCCCTGCCTAACAATGAGTGCAGTGAGGTCAGATGATGAGGTGAGGTAGGACTGACCAGCAGCAGCGCTCTGACTAACAATGAGTGCAGTGAGGTCAGATGATGAGGTGAGGTAGGACTGACCAGCAGCAGCGCCCTGACTAACAATGAGTGCAGTGAGGTCAGATGATGAGGTGAGGTAGGACTGACCAGCAGCAGCGCCCTGACTAACAATGAGTGCAGTGAGGTCAGATGATGGGGGGGAGGCAGGACTGACCAGCAGCAGCGCCCTGACTAACAATGAGTGCAGTGAGGTCACATGATGGGGGGAGGCAGGACTGACCAGCAGCAGCGCCCTGCCTAACAATGAGTGCAGTGAGGTCAGATGATGAGGTGAGGTAGGACTGACCAGCAGCAGCGCCCTGCCTAACAATGAGTGCAGTGAGGTCAGATGATGAGGTGAGGTAGGACTGACCAGCAGCAGCGCTCTGACTAACAATGAGTGCAGTGAGGTCAGATGATGGGGTGAGGCAGGACTGACCAGCAGCAGCGCTTTGCCTAACAATGAGTGCAGTGAGGTCAGATGATGGGGGGAGGCAGGACTGACCAGCAGCAGCACCCTGCCTAACAATGAGTGCCATGAGGTGAGATGATGGGGTGAGGCAGGACTGACCAGCAGCAGCGCCCTGACTAACAATGAGTGCAGTGAGGTCAGATGATGAGGTGAGACAGGACTGACCAGCAGCAGCGCCCTGCCTAACAATGAGTGCCATGAGGTGAGATGATGGGGTGAGGCAGGACTGACCAGCAGCAGCGCCCTGACTAACAATGAGTGCAGTGAGGTCAGATGATGAGGTGAGGCAGGACTGACCAGCAGCAGCGCCCTGCCTAACAATGAGTGCCATGAGGTGAGATGATGGGGGAGGCAGGACTGACCAGCAGCAGCGCTCTGCCTAACAATGAGTGCAGTGAGGTCAGATGATGGGGGGAGGCAGGACTGACCAGCAGCAGCGCCCTGCCTAACAATGAGTACCGTGAGGTCAGATGATGAGGTGAGACAGGACTGACCAGCAGCAGCGCCCTGCCTAACAATGAGTACCGTGAGGTCAGATGATGAGGTGAGACAGGACTGACCAGCAGCAGCGCCCTGCCTAACAATGAGTGCCGTGAGGTCAGATGATGAGGTGAGGCAGGACTGACCAGCAGCAGCGCCCTGACTAACAATGAGTGCAGTGAGGTGAGATGATGGGGGGAGGCAGGACTGTCCAGCAGCAGCGCCCTGACTAACAATGAGTGCCATGAGGTGAGATGATGAGGTGAGACAGGACTGACCAGCAGCAGCGCTCTGACTAACAATGAGTGCCGTGAGGTCAGATGATGGGGGGGAGGCAGGACTGACCAGCAGCAGCGCTCTGCCTAACAATGAGTGCTGTGAGATCAGATGATGAAGTGAGGCAGGACTGACCAGTTGCAGCGCCCTGACTAACAATGAGTGCAGTGAGGTCAGATGATGGGGGGGAGGCAGGACTGACCAGCAGCAGCGCCCTGCCTAACAATAGGTGCCGTGAGGTCAGATGATGAGGGGAGGCAGGACTGACCAGCAGCAGCGCCCTGACTAACAATGAGTGCAGTGAGGTCAGATGATGGGGGGAGGCAGGACTGACCAGCAGCAGCGCTCTGACTAACAATGAGTGCCGTGAGGTCAGATGATGGGGGGAGGCAGGACTGACCAGCAGCAGCGCTCTGACTAACAATGAGTGCCGTGAGGTCAGATGATGGGGGGAGGCAGGACTGACCAGCAGCAGCGCCCTGCCTAACAATGAGTGCCGTGAGGTCAGATGATGAGGTGAGGCAGGACTGACCAGCAGCAGCGCCCTGCCTAACAATGAGTGCAGTGAGATCAGATGATGAGGTGAGGCAGGACTGACCAGCAGCAGCGCCCTGCCTAACAATGAGTGCCATGAGGTGAGATGATGGGGGGGAGGCAGGACTGACCAGCAGCAGCGCCCTGCCTAACAATGAGTGCAGTGAGGTCAGATGATGAGGTGAGGTAGGACTGACCAGCAGCAGCGCTCTGACTAACAATGAGTGCAGTGAGGTCAGATGATGAGGTGAGGTAGGACTGACCAGCAGCAGCGCCCTGACTAACAATGAGTGCCGTGAGGTCAGATGATGAGGTGAGGCAGGACTGACCAGCAGCAGCGCTCTGACTAACAATGAGTGCAGTGAGGTCAGATGATGAGGTGAGGTAGGACTGACCAGCAGCAGCGCCCTGCCTAACAATGAGTGCAGTGAGGTCAGATGATGGGGTGAGGCAGGACTGACCAGCAGCAACGCCCTGACTAACAATGAGTGCAGTGAGGTCAGATGATGAGGTGAGACAGGACTGACCAGCAGCAGCGCCCTGACTAACAATGAGTGCAGTGAGGTCAGATGATGAGGTGAGGCAGGACTGACCAGCAGCAGCGCCCTGACTAACAATGAGTGCAGTGAGATCAGATGATGAGGGGAGGCAGGACTGACCAGCAGCAACGCCCTGACTAACAATGAGTGCAGTGAGGTCAGATGATGAGGTGAGACAGGACAGACCAGCAGCAGCGCCCTGCCTAACAATGAGTGCCATGAGGTGAGATGATGAGGTGAGGCAGGACTGACCAGCAGCAGCGCCCTGCCTAACAATGAGTGCAGTGAGGTGAGATGATGGGGGGAGGCAGGACTGACCAGCAGCAGCGCCCTGACTAACAATGAGTGCCATGAGGTGAGATGATGAGGTGAGAAAGGACTGACCAGCAGCAGCGCCCTGACTAACAATGAGTGCCATGAGGTGAGATGATGAGGTGAGACAGGACTGACCAGTTGCAGCGCCCTGACTAACAATGAGTGCAGTGAGATCAGATGATGAGGTGAGGCAGGACTGACCAGCAGCAGCGCTCTGCCTAACAATGAGTGCTGTGAGATCAGATGATGAGGTGAGGCAGGACTGACCAGTTGCAGCACCCTGACTAACAATGAGTGCAGTGAGGTCAGATGATGAGGTGAGGCAGGACTGACCAGCAGCAGCGCCCTGCCTAACAATAGGTGCCGTGAGGTCAGATGATGAGGGGAGGCAGGACTAACCAGCAGCAGCGCCCTGCCTAACAATGAGTGCAGTGAGGTCAGATGATGGGGGGAGGCAGGACTGACCAGCAGCAGCGCTCTGACTAACAGTGAGTGCCGTGAGGTCAGATGATGGGGGGAGGCAGGACTGACCAGCAGCAGCGCTCTGACTAACAATGAGTGCCGTGAGGTCAGATAATGAGGTGAGACAGGACTGACCTGCAGCAGCGCCCTGCCTAACAATGAGTGCCGTGAGGTCAGATGATGGGGGGAGGCAGAACTGACCAGCAGCAGCGCCCTGCCTAACAATGAGTGCAGTGAAATCAGATGATGGGGGGAGGCAGGACTGACCAGCAGCAGCGCCCTGCCTAACAATGAGTGCCGTGAGGTCAGATGATGGGGGGAGGCAGGACTGACCAGCAGCAGCGCTCTGCCTAACAATGAGTTCCGTGAGGTGAGATGATGGGGGGAGGCAGGACTGACCAGCAGCAGCGCCCTGCCTAACAATGAGTGCCATGAGGTGAGATGATGAGGTGAGACAGGACTGACCAGCAGCACCGCCCTGCCTAACAATGAGTGCTGTGAGGTCAGATGATGAGGTGAGACAGGACTGACCAGCAGCAGCGCCCTGCCTAACAATGAGTGCCGTGAGGTCAGATGATGGGGGGAGGCAGGACTGACCAGCAGCAGCGCTCTGCCTAACAATGAGTGCCGTGAGGTGAGATGATGGGGGGAGGCAGGACTGACCAGCAGCAGCGCCCTGCCTAACAATGAGTGCCATGAGGTGAGATGATGAGGTGAGACAGGACTGACCAGCAGCAGCGCCCTGCCTAACAATGAGTGCAGTGAGGTCAGATGATGGGGGGAGGCAGGACTGACCAGCAGCAGCGCCCTGCCTAACAATGAGTGCCGTGAGGTCAGATGATGGGGGGAGGCAGGACTGACCAGCAGCAGCGCCCTGCCTAACAATGAGTGCTGTGAGGTCAGATGATGAGGTGAGACAGGACTGACCAGCAGCAGCGCCCTGCCTAACAATGAGTGCAGTGAGGTCAGATGATGGGGGGAGGCAGGACTGACCAGCAGCAGCGCCCTGCCTAACAATGAGTGCCGTGAGGTCAGATGATGGGGTGAGGCAGGACTGACCAGCAGCAGCGCCCTGCCTAACAATGAGTGCAGTGAGGTCAGATGATGGGGGGAGGCAGGACTGACCAGCAGCAGCGCTCTGCCTAACAATGAGTGCAGTGAGGTCAGATGATGGGGGGAGGCAGGACTGACCAGCAGCAGCGCCCTGCCTAACAATGAGTGCCGTGAGGTCAGATGATGGGGGGAGGCAGGACTGACCAGCAGCAGCGCCCTGCCTAACAATGAGTGCTGTGAGGTCAGATGATGAGGTGAGACAGGACTGACCAGCAGCAGCGCCCTGCCTAACAATGAGTGCAGTGAGGTCAGATGATGGGGGGAGGCAGGACTGACCAGCAGCAGCGCCCTGCCTAACAATGAGTGCTGTGAGGTCAGATGATGAGGTGAGGCAGGACTGACCAGCAGCAGCGCCCTGCCTAACAATGAGTGCAGTGAGGTCAGATGATGGGGGGAGGCAGGACTGACCAGCAGCAGCGCCCTGCCTAACAATGAGTGCCGTGAGGTCAGATGATGGGGTGAGGCAGGACTGACCAGCAGCAGCGCCCTGCCTAACAATGAGTGCAGTGAGGTCAGATGATGGGGGGAGGCAGGACTGACCAGCAGCAGCGCCCTGCCTAACAATGAGTGCAGTGAGGTCAGATGATGAGGTGAGGCAGGACTGACAAGCAGCAGCGCCCTGCCTAACAATGAGTGCCGTGAGGTCAGATGATGGGGGGAGGCAGGACTGACCAGCAGCAGCGCCCTGCCTAACAATGAGTGCCGTGAGGTCAGATGATGGGGGGGAGGCAGGACTGACCAGCAGCAGCGCCCTGCCTAACAATGAGTGCCGTGAGGTCAGATGATGAGGTGAGGTAGGACTGACCAGCAGCAGCGCCCTGCCTAACAATGAGTGCCGTGAGGTCAGATGATGGGGTGAGGCAGGACTGACCAGCAGCAGCGCCCTGCCTAACAATGAGTGCAGTGAGGTCATATGATGGGGAAAGGCAGGACTGACCAGCAGCAGCGCCCTGCCTAACAATGAGTGCAGTGAGGTCAGATGATGAGGTGAGGCAGGACTGACCAGCAGCAGCGCCCTGCCTAACAATGAGTGCCGTGAGGTCAGATGATGGGGGGAGGCAGGACTGACCAGCAGCAGCGCCCTGCCTAACAATGAGTGCCGTGAGGTCAGATGATGGGGGGAGGCAGGACTGACCAGCAGCAGCGCCCTGCCTAACAATGAGTGCCGTGAGGTCAGATGATGGGGGGGAGGCAGGACTGACCAGCAGCAGCGCCCTGCCTAACAATGAGTGCAGTGAGGTCAGATGATGAGGTGAGGTAGGACTGACCAGCAGCAGCGCCCTGACTAACAATGAGTGCCGTGAGGTCAGATGATGAGGTGAGGCAGGACTGACCAGCAGCAGCGCCCTGCCTAACAATGAGTGCCGTGAGGTCAGATGATGGGGGGAGGCAGGACTGACCAGCAGCAGCGCCCTGCCTAACAATGAGTGCCGTGAGGTCAGATGATGTTGGGAGGCAGGACTGACCAGCAGCAGCGCTCTGCCTAACAATGAGTGCAGTGAGGTCAGATGATGAGGTGAGGTAGGACTGACCAGCAGCAGCGCCCTGCCTAACAATGAGTGCAGTGAGGTCAGAGGATGGGGGGAGGCAGGACTGACCAGCAGCAGCGCCCTGCCTAACAATGAGTGCCGTGAGGTCAGATGATGGGGGGAGGCAGGACTGACCAGCAGCAGCGCTCTGCCTAACAATGAGTGCAGTGAGGTCAGATGATGAGGTGAGGCAGGACTGACCAGCAGCAGCGCCCTGCCTAACAATGAGTGCCGTGAGGTCAGATGATGAGGTGAGGCAGGACTGACCAGCAGCAGCACCCTGCCTAACAATGAGTGCAGTGAGGTCAGATGATGGGGGGGAGGCAGGACTGACCAGCAGCAGCGCCCTGCCTAACAATGAGTGCCGTGAGGTCAGATGATGGGGGGAGGCAGGACTGACCAGCATCAGCGCCCTGCCTAACAATGAGTGCCGTGAGGTCAGATGATGGGGGGGAGGCAGGACTGACCAGCAGCAGCGCCCTGACTAACAATGAGTGCCGTGAGGTCAGATGATGAGGTGAGGCAGGACTGACCAGCAGCAGCGCCCTGACTAACAATGAGTGCAGTGAGGTCAGATGATGGGGGGAGGCAGGACTGACCAGCAGCAGCGCCCTGCCTAACAATGAGTGCAGTGAGGTCAGATGATGGGGGGAGGCAGGACTGACCAGCAGCAGCGCCCTGTCTAACAATGAGTGCCGTGAGGTCAGATGATGGGGGGAGGCAGGACTGACCAGCAGCAGCGCCCTGCCTAACAATGAGTGCAGTGAGGTCACATGATGGGGGCGGAGGCAGGACTGACCAGCAGCAGCGCCCTGCCTAACAATGAGTGCCGTGAGGTGAGATGATGAGGTGAGGCAGGACTGACCAGCAGCAGTGCCCTGCCTAACAATGAGTGCCGTGAGGTCAGATGATGGGGGGAGGCAGGACTGACCAGCAGCAGCGCCCTGCCTAACAATGAGTGCCGTGAGGTCAGATGATGGGGGGAGGCAGGACTGACCAGCAGCAGCGCCCTGCCTAACAATGAGTGCCGTGAGGTCAGATGATGAGGTGAGGAAGGACTGACCAGCAGCAGCGCCCTGCCTAACAATGAGTGCCGTGAGGTCAGATGATGGGGGGAGGCAGGACTGACCAGCAGCAGCGCCCTGCCTAACAATGAGTGCCGTGAGGTCAGATGATGGGGGGAGGCAGGACTGACCAGCAGCAGCGCCCTGCCTAACAATGAGTGCAGTGAGGTCAGATGATGGGGGGAGGCAGGACTGACCAGCAGCAGCGCCCTGACTAACAATGAGTGCAGTGAGGTCAGATGATGGGGGGAGGCAGGACTGACCAGCAGCAGCGCCCTGCCTAACAATGAGTGCCGTGAGGTCAGATGATGGGGGGAGGCAGGACTGACCAGCAGCAGCGCTCTGCCTAACAATGAGTGCCGTGTGGTGAGATGATGATTTGAGGCAGGACTGACCAGCAGCAGCGCCCTGCCTAACAATGAGTGCCGTGAGGTCAGATGATGGGGGGAGGCAGGACTGACCAGCAGCAGCGCCCTGCCTAACAATGAGTGCAGTGAGGTCAGATGATGGGGGGAGGCAGGACTGACCAGCAGCAGCGCCCTGTCTAACAATGAGTGCCGTGAGGTCAGATGATGGGGGGAGGCAGGACTGACCAGCAGCAGCGCCCTGCCTAACAATGAGTGCAGTGAGGTCACATGATGGGGGCGGAGGCAGGACTGACCAGCAGCAGCGCCCTGCCTAACAATGAGTGCCGTGAGGTGAGATGATGAGGTGAGGCAGGACTGACCAGCAGCAGTGCCCTGCCTAACAATGAGTGCCGTGAGGTCAGATGATGGGGGGAGGCAGGACTGACCAGCAGCAGCGCCCTGCCTAACAATGAGTGCCGTGAGGTCAGATGATGGGGGGAGGCAGGACTGACCAGCAGCAGCGCCCTGCCTAACAATGAGTGCCGTGAGGTCAGATGATGAGGTGAGGAAGGACTGACCAGCAGCAGCGCCCTGCCTAACAATGAGTGCCGTGAGGTCAGATGATGGGGGGAGGCAGGACTGACCAGCAGCAGCGCCCTGCCTAACAATGAGTGCCGTGAGGTCAGATGATGGGGGGAGGCAGGACTGACCAGCAGCAGCGCCCTGCCTAACAATGAGTGCAGTGAGGTCAGATGATGGGGGGAGGCAGGACTGACCAGCAGCAGCGCCCTGACTAACAATGAGTGCAGTGAGGTCAGATGATGGGGGGAGGCAGGACTGACCAGCAGCAGCGCCCTGCCTAACAATGAGTGCCGTGAGGTCAGATGATGGGGGGAGGCAGGACTGACCAGCAGCAGCGCTCTGCCTAACAATGAGTGCCGTGTGGTGAGATGATGATTTGAGGCAGGACTGACCAGCAGCAGCGCCCTGCCTAACAATGAGTGCCGTGAGGTCAGATGATGGGGGGAGGCAGGACTGACCAGCAGCAGCGCCCTGCCTAACAATGAGTGCCGTGAGGTCAGATGATGGGGGGAGGCAGGACTGACCAGCAGCAGCGCCCTGCCTAACAATGAGTGCCGTGAGGTCAGATGATGGGGGGAGGCAGGACTGACCAGCAGCAGCGCCCTGCCTAACAATGAGTGCAGTGAGGTCAGATGATGGGGGGAGGCAGGACTGACCAGCAGCAGCGCCCTGACTAACAATGAGTGCAGTGAGGTCAGATGATGGGGGGAGGCAGGACTGACCAGCAGCAGCGCCCTGCCTAACAATGAGTGCCGTGAGGTCAGATGATGGGGGGAGGCAGGACTGACCAGCAGCAGCGCTCTGCCTAACAATGAGTGCCGTGTGGTGAGATGATGATTTGAGGCAGGACTGACCAGCAGCAGCGCCCTGCCTAACAATGAGTGCCGTGAGGTCAGATGATGGGGGGAGGCAGGACTGACCAGCAGCAGCGCCCTGACTAACAATGAGTGCCGTGAGGTCAGATGATGGGGGGAGGCAGGACTGACCAGCAGCAGCGCCCTGCCTAACAATGAGTGCCGTGAGGTCAGATGATGGGGGGGAGGCAGGACTGACCAGCAGCAGCGCCCTGCCTAACAATGAGTGCAGTGAGGTCAGATGATGAGGTGAGGTAGGACTGACCAGCAGCAGCGCCCTGACTAACAATGAGTGCCGTGAGGTCAGATGATGGGGGAGGCAGGACTGACCAGCAGCAGCGCCCTGACTAACAATGAGTGCAGTGAGGTGAGATGATGGGGGGAGGCAGGACTGACCAGCAGCAGCGCCCTGACTAACAATGAGTGCCGTGAGGTCAGATGATGAGGTGAGGCAGGACTGACCAGCAGCAGCGCCCTGACTAACAATGAGTGCAGTGAGGTCAGATGATGGGGGGAGGCAGGACTGACCAGCAGCAGCGCCCTGTCTAACAATGAGTGCCGTGAGGTCAGATGATGGGGGGAGGCAGGACTGACCAGCAGCAGCGCCCTGCCTAACAATGAGTGCAGTGAGGTCACATGATGGGGGGGAGGCAGGACTGACCAGCAGCAGCGCCCTGCCTAACAATGAGTGCCGTGAGGTGAGATGATGAGGTGAGGCAGGACTGACCAGCAGCAGCGCCCTGACTAACAATGAGTGCCGTGAGGTCAGATGATGGGGGGAGGCAGGACTGACCAGCAGCAGCGCCCTGCCTAACAATGAGTGCCGTGAGGTGAGATGATGAGGTGAGGCAGGACTGACCAGCAGCAGTGCCCTGCCTAACAATGAGTGCCATGAGATCAGATGATGAGGTGAGGCAGGACTGACCAGCAGCAGCGCCCTGCCTAACAATGAGTGCAGTGAGGTCAGATGATGAGGTGAGGCAGGACTGACCAGCAGCAGTGCCCTGCCTAACAATGAGTGCAGTGAGGTCAGATGATGGGGGGAGGCAGGACTGACCAGCAGCAGCGCCCTGACTAACAATGAGTGCCGTGAGGTCAGATGATGGGGGGAGGCAGGACTGACCAGCAGCAGTGCCCTGCCTAACAATGAGTGCAGTGAGGTCAGATGATGGGGGGAGGCAGGACTGACCAGCAGCAGTGCCCTGCCTAACAATGAGAGCCATGAGATCAGATGATGAGGTGAGGCAGGACTGACCAGCAGCAGCGCCCTGACTAACAATGAGTGCAGTGAGGTCAGATGATGAGGTGAGGCAGGACTGACCAGCAGCAGTGCCCTGCCTAACAATGAGTGCAGTGAGGTCAGATGATGGGGGGAGGCAGGACTGACCAGCAGCAGTGCCCTGCCTAACAATGAGAGCCATGAGATCAGATGATGAGGTGAGGCAGGACTGACCAGCAGCAGCGCCCTGCCTAACAATGAGTGCAGTGAGGTCAGATGATGAGGTGAGGCAGGACTGACCAGCAGCAGTGCCCTGCCTAACAATGAGTGCAGTGAGGTCAGATGATGGGGGGAGGCAGGACTGACCAGCAGCAGCGCCCTTACTAACAATGAGTGCCGTGAGGTCAGATGATGGGGGGAGGCAGGACTGACCAGCAGCAGCGCCCTGACTAACAATGAGTGCAGTGAGGTGAGATGATGGGGGGAGGCAGGACTGACCAGCAGCAGCGCCCTGCCTAACAATGAGTGCAGTGAGGTCAGATGATGAGGTGAGGCAGGACTGACCAGCAGCAGCGCCCTGCCTAACAATGAGTGCAGTGAGGTCAGATGATGGGGGGAGGCAGGACTGACCAGCAGCAGCGCTCTGACTAACAATGAGTGCAGTGAGGTCAGATGATGAGGTGAGACAGGACTGACCAGCAGCAGCGCCCTGCCTAACAATGAGTGCAGTGAGGTCAGATGATGGGGGGAGGCAGGACTGACCAGCAGCAGCGCTCTGACTAACAATGAGTGCAGTGAGGTGAGATGATGGGGGGAGGCAGGACTGACCAGCAGCAGCACCCTGCCTAACAATGAGTGCCGTGAGGTCAGATGATGAGGTGAGACAGGACTGACCTGCAGCAGCGCCCTGCCTAACAATGAGTGCAGTGAGGTCAGATGATGGGGGGAGGCAGGACTGACCAGCAGCAGCGCCCTGCCTAACAATGAGTGCAGTGAGGTCAGATGATGGGGGGAGGCAGGACTGACCAGCAGCAGCGCCCTGCCTAACAATGAGTGCCGTGAGGTCAGATGATGGGGTGAGGCAGGACTGACCAGCAGCAGCGCCCTGCCTAACAATGAGTGCAGTGAGGTCAGATGATGGGGGGAGGCAGGACTGACCAGCAGCAGCGCCCTGCCTAACAATGAGTGCAGTGAGGTCAGATGATGAGGGGGAGGCAGGACTGACCAGCAGCAGCGCTCTGACTAACAATGAGTGCAGTGAGGTCAGATGATGGGGGGAGGCAGGACTGACCAGCAGCAGCGCCCTGCCTAACAATGAGTGCAGTGAGATCAGATGATGAGGTGAGGCAGGACTGACCAGCAGCAGCGCCCTGCCTAACAATGAGTGCCGTGAGGTCAGATGATGGGGGGAGGCAGGACTGACCAGCAGCAGCGCCCTGCCTAACAATGAGTGCCGTGAGGTCAGATGATGGGGGGAGGCAGGACTGACCAGCAGCAGCGCCCTGCCTAACAATGAGTGCCGTGAGGTCAGATGATGGGGGGAGGCAGGACTGACCAGCAGGAGCGCTCTGCCTAACAATGAGTGCAGTGAGGTCAGATGATGAGGTGAGGCAGGACTGACCAGCAGCAGCGCTCTGACTAACAATGAGTGCAGTGAGATCAGATGATGAGGTGAGGCAGGACTGACCAGCAGCAGTGCCCTGACTAACAATGAGTGCAGTGAGGTCAGATGATGAGGTGAGGCAGGACTGACCAGCAGCAGCGCCCTGACTAACAATGAGTGCAGTGAGGTCAGATGATGGGGGGAGGCAGGACTGACCAGCAGCAGCGCCCTGCCTAACAATGAATGCCGTGAGGTCAGATGATGGGGGGAGGCAGGACTGACCAGCAGCAGCGCCCTGCCTAACAATGAGTGCCGTGAGGTCACATGATGGGGGGGAGGCAGGACTGACCAGCAGCAGCGCCCTGCCTAACAATGAGTGCAGTGAGGTCAGATGATGAGGTGAGGCAGGACTGACCAGCAGCAACGCCCTGCCTAACAATGAGTGCAGTGAGGTGAGATGATGAGGTGAAGCAGGACTGACCAGCAGCAGCGCCCTGCCTAACAATGAGTGCAGTGAGGTCAGATGATGGGGGGAGGCAGGACTGACCAGCAGCAGCGCCCTGTCTAACAATGAGTGCCGTGAGGTCAGATGATGGGGGGAGGCAGGACTGTCCAGCAGCAGCGCCCTGCCTAACAATGAGTGCAGTGAGGTCACATGATGGGGGGGTGGCAGGGCTGACCAGCAGCAGCGCCCTGCCTAACAATGAGTGCAGTGAGGTCAGATGATGAGGTGAGGCAGGACTGACCAGCAGCAACGCCCTGCCTAACAATGAGTGCCGTGAGGTGAGATGATGAGGTGAGGCAGGACTGACCAGCAGCAGCGCCCTGCCTAACAATGAGTGCCGTGAGGTGAGATGATGAGGTGAAGCAGGACTGACCAGCAGCAGCGCCCTGCCTAAGAATGAGTGCCGTGAGGTCAGATGATGGGGGGAGGCAGGACTGACCAGCAGCAGCGCCCTGACTAACAATGAGTGCAGTGAGGTGAGATGATGGGGCGAGGCAGGACTGACCAGCAGCAGCGCCCTGACTAACAATGAGTGCAGTGAGGTGAGATGATGGGGGGAGGCAGGACTGACCAGCAGCAGCGCCCTGCCTAACAATGAGTGCAGTGAGGTCAGATGATGAGGTGAGGCAGGACTGACCAGCAGCAGCGCTCTGACTAACAATGAGTGCAGTGAGGTCAGATGATGAGGTGAGACAGGACTGACCAGCAGCAACACCCTGCCTAACAATGAGTTCCGTGAGGTCAGATGATGGGGGGAGGCAGGACTGACCAGCAGCAGCGCCCTGCCTAACAATGAGTGCAGTGAGGTCACATGATGGGGGGAGGCAGGACTGACCAGCAGCAGCGCCCTGACTAACAATGAGTGCAGTGAGGTGAGATGATGGGGGGAGGCAGGACTGACCAGCAGCAGCGCCCTGACTAACAATGAGTGCAGTGAGGTGAGATGATGGGGGGAGGCAGGACTGACCAGCAGCAGCGCCCTGCCTAACAATGAGTGCAGTGAGGTCAGATGATGGGGGGAGGCAGGACTGACCAGCAGCAGCGCCCTGCCTAACAATGAGTTCCGTGAGGTCAGATGATGGGGGGAGGCAGGACTGACCAGCAGCAGCGCCCTGACTAACAATGAGTGCAGTGAGGTGAGATGATGGGGGGAGGCAGGACTGACCAGCAGCAGCGCCCTGACTAACAATGAGTGCAGTGAGGTGAGATGATGGGGGGAGGCAGGACTGACCAGCAGCAGCGCCCTCCCTAACAATGAGTGCAGTGAGGTCAGATGATGAGGTGAGGCAGGACTGACCAGCAGCAGCGCTCTGACTAACAATGAGTGCCGTGAGGTCAGATGATGGGGAGAGGCAGGACTGACAAGCAGCAGCGCCCTGACTAACAATGAGTGCAGTGAGGTCACATGATGGGGGGAGGCAGGACTGACCAGCAGCAGCGCCCTGCCTAACAATGAGTGCCGTGAGGTGAGATGATGAGGTGAGGCAGGACTGACCAGCAGCAGTGCCCTGCCTAACAATGAGTGCCGTGAGGTCAGATGATGGGGGGAGGCAGGACTGACCAGCAGCAGCGCCCTGCCTAACAATGAGTGCCGTGAGGTCAGATGATGGGGGGAGGCAGGACTGACCAGCAGCAGCGCCCTGCCTAACAATGAGTGCCGTGAGGTCAGATGATGAGGTGAAGCAGGACTGACCAGCAGCAGCGCCCTGCCTAACAATGAGTGCCGTGAGGTCAGATGATGGGGGGAGGCAGGACTGACCAGCAGCAGCGCCCTGCCTAACAATGAGTGCCGTGAGGTCAGATGATGGGGGGAGGCAGGACTGACCAGCAGCAGCGCCCTGCCTAACAATGAGTGCCGTGAGGTGAGATGATGAGGTGTGGCAGGACTGACCAGCAGCAGCGCCCTGCCTAACAATGAGTGCCGTGAGGTCAGATGATGGGGGGAGGCAGGACTGACCAGCAGCAGCGCCCTGCCTAACAATGAGTGCAGTGAGGTCAGATGATGGGTGAGGCAGGACTGACCAGCAGCAACGCCCTGACTAACAATGAGTGCCGTGAGGTCAGATGATGGGGGGGAGGCAGGACTGACCAGCAGCAGCGCCCTGCCTAACAATGAGTGCCGTGAGGTCAGATGATGGGGGGAGGCAGGACTGACCAGCAGCAGCGCCCTGCCTAACAATGAGTGCCGTGAGGTCAGATGATGGGGGGGAGGCAGGACTGACCAGCAGCAGCGCCCTGCCTAACAATGAGTGCAGTGAGGTCAGATGATGAGGTGAGGTAGGACTGACCAGCAGCAGCGCCCTGACTAACAATGAGTGCCGTGAGGTCAGATGATGGGGGAGGCAGGACTAACCAGCAGCAGCGCCCTGCCTAACAATGAGTGCAGTGAGGTGAGATGATGGGGGGAGGCAGGACTGACCAGCAGCAGCGCCCTGACTAACAATGAGTGCCGTGAGGTCAGATGATGAGGTGAGGCAGGACTGACCAGCAGCAGCGCCCTGCCTAACAATGAGTGCCGTGAGGTCAGATGATCGGGGGAGGCAGGACTGACCAGCAGCAGCGCCCTGCCTAACAATGAGTGCAGTGAGGTCAGATGATGAGGTGAGGCAGGACTGACCAGCAGCAGCGCTCTGACTAACAATGAGTGCAGTGAGATCAGATGATGAGGGGAGGCAGGACTGACCAGCAGCAGCGCCCTGACTAACAATGAGTGCAGTGAGGTGAGATGATGGGGGGAGGCAGGACTGACCAGCAGCAGCGCCCTGCCTAACAATGAGTGCAGTGAGGTGAGATGATGGGGGGAGGCAGGACTGACCAGCAGCAGCGCCCTGACTAACAATGAGTGCCGTGAGGTCAGATGATGGGGGGAGGCAGGACTGACCAGCAGCAGCGCCCTGCCTAACAATGAGTGCAGTGAGGTCAGATGATGAGGTGAGGCAGGACTGACCAGCAGCAGCGCTCTGACTAACAATGAGTGCAGTGAGGTCAGATGATGAGGTGAGACAGGACTGACCAGCAGCAGCACCCTGCCTAACAATGAGTTCCGTGAGGTCAGATGATGGGGGGAGGCAGGACTGACCAGCAGCAGCGCCCTGCCTAACAATGAGTGCCGTGAGGTCAGATGATGGGGTGAGGCAGGACTGACCAGCAGCAGCGCCCTGCCTAACAATGAGTGCCGTGAGGTCAGATGATGGGGGGAGGCAGGACTGACCAGCAGCAGCGCCCTGCCTAACAATGAGTGCCGTGAGGTCAGATGATGGGGGGGAGGCAGGACTGACCAGCAGCAGCGCCCTGCCTAACAATGAGTGCAGTGAGGTCAGATGATGAGGTGAGGTAGGACTGACCAGTAGCAGCGCCCTGACTAACAATGAGTGCCGTGAGGTCAGATGATGAGGTGAGGCAGGACTGACCAGCAGCAGCGCCCTGCCTAACAATGAATGCCGTGAGGTCAGATGATGAGGTGAGGCAGGACTGACCAGCAGCAGCGCCCTGCCTAACAATGAGTGCCGTGAGGTCAGATGATGGGGGGAGGCAGGACTGACCAGCAGCAGCGCCCTGCCTAACAATGAGTGCCGTGAGGTCAGATGATGGGGGGAGGCAGGACTGACCAGCAGCAGCGCTCTGCCTAACAAAGAGTGCAGTGAGATCAGATGATGAGGTGAGGCAGGACTGACCAGCAGCAGCGCCCTGCCTAACAATGAGTGCCGTGAGGTCAGATGATGAGGTGAGGCAGGACTGACCAGCAGCAGCGCCCTGCCTAACAATGAGTGCCGTGAGGTCAGATGATGAGGTGAGGCAGGACTGACCAGCAGCAGCGCCCTGCCTAACAATGAGTGCCGTGAGGCCAGATGATGGGGGGAGGCAGGACTGACCAGCAGCAGCGCCCTGCCTAACAATGAGTGCCGTGAGGTCAGATGATGAGGTGAGGTAGGACTGACCAGCAGCAGCGCTCTGCCTAACAATGAGTGCCGTGAGGTGAGATGATGGGGGGAGGCAGGACTGACCAGCAGCAGCGCACTGACTAACAATGAGTGCAGTGAGATCAGATGATGAGGTGAGGCAGGACTGACCAGCAGCAGCGCCCTGACTAACAATGAGTGCAGTGAGGTCAGATGATGGGGGGGAGGCAGGACTGACCAGCAGCAGCGCCCTGCCTAACAATGAGTGCAGTGAGGTCAGATGATGAGGTGAGGCAGGACTGACCAGCAGCAGTGCCCTGACTAACAATGAGTGCCGTGAGGTCAGATGATGGGGGGAGGCAGGACTGACCAGCAGCAGCGCCCTGCCTAACAATGAGTGCAGTGAGGTCACATGATGGGGGGAGGCAGGACTGACCAGCAGCAGCGCCCTGCCTAACAATGAGTGCAGTGAGGTCAGATGATGGGGGGAGGCAGGACTGACCAGCAGCAGCGCCCTGCCTAACAATGAGTGCAGTGAGGTCACATGATGGGGGGAGGCAGGACTGACCAGCAGCAGCGCCCTGACTGACAATGAGTGCAGTGAGGTCAGATGATGGGGGGAGGCAGGACTGACCAGCAGCAGCGCCCTGTCTAACAATGAGTGCCGTGAGGTCAGATGATGGGGGGAGGCAGGACTGACCAGCAGCAGCGCCCTGCCTAACAATGAGTGCAGTGAGGTCACATGATGGGGGGAGGCAGGACTGACCAGCAGCAGCGCCCTGCCTAACAATGAATGCCGTGAGGTCAGATGATGGGGGGAGGCAGGACTGACCAGCAGCAGCGCCCTGCCTAACAATGAGTGCCGTGAGGTCACATGATGGGGGGGAGGCAGGACTGACCAGCAGCAGCGCCCTGCCTAACAATGAGTGCAGTGAGGTCAGATGATGAGGTGAGGCAGGACTGACCAGCAGCAGCGCCCTGCCTAACAATGAGTGCAGTGAGGTCAGATGATGGGTGAGGCAGGACTGACCAGCAGCAACGCCCTGACTAACAATGAGTGCCGTGAGGTCAGATGATGGGGGGGAGGCAGGACTGACCAGCAGCAGCGCCCTGCCTAACAATGAGTGCCGTGAGGTCAGATGATGGGGGGAGGCAGGACTGACCAGCAGCAGCGCCCTGCCTAACAATGAGTGCCGTGAGGTCAGATGATGGGGGGGAGGCAGGACTGACCAGCAGCAGCGCCCTGCCTAACAATGAGTGCAGTGAGGTCAGATGATGAGGTGAGGTAGGACTGACCAGCAGCAGCGCCCTGACTAACAATGAGTGCCGTGAGGTCAGATGATGGGGGGAGGCAGGACTGACCAGCAGCAGCGCCCTGCCTAACAATGAGTGCAGTGAGGTCAGATGATGAGGGGAGGCAGGACTAACCAGCAGCAGCGCCCTGCCTAACAATGAGTGCAGTGAGGTGAGATGATGGGGGGAGGCAGGACTGACCAGCAGCAGCGCCCTGACTAACAATGAGTGCCGTGAGGTCAGATGATCGGGGGAGGCAGGACTGACCAGCAGCAGCGCCCTGACTAACAATGAATGCCGTGAGGTCAGATGATGAGGTGAGGCAGGACTGACCAGCAGCAGCGCCCTGCCTAACAATGAGTGCCGTGAGGTCAGATGATGGGGGGAGGCAGGACTGACCAGCAGCAGCGCCCTGCCTAACAATGAGTGCCGTGAGGTCAGATGATGGGGGGAGGCAGGACTGACCAGCAGCAGCGCTCTGCCTAACAATGAGTGCAGTGAGATCAGATGATGAGGTGAGGCAGGACTGACCAGCAGCAGCGCCCTGCCTAACAATGAGTGCCGTGAGGTCAGATGATGAGGTGAGGCAGGACTGACCAGCAGCAGCGCCCTGCCTAACAATGAGTGCAGTGAGGTCATATGATGGGGTGAGGCAGGACTGACCAGCAGCAGCGCCCTTACTAACAATGAGTGCAGTGAGGTCATATGATGGGGTGAGGCAGGACTGACCAGCAGCAGCGCCCTTACTAACAATGAGTGCAGTGAGGTCAGATGATGGGGGGAGGCAGGACTGACCAGCAGCAGTGCCCTGACTAACAATGAGTGCAGTGAGGTCAGATGATGAGGTGAGGCAGGACTGACCAGCAGCAGCGCCCTGCCTAACAATGAGTGCCGTGAGGCCAGATGATGGGGGGAGGCAGGACTGACCAGCAGCAGCGCCCTGCCTAACAATGAGTGCCGTGAGGTCAGATGATGAGGTGAGGTAGGACTGACCAGCAGCAGCGCTCTGCCTAACAATGAGTGCCGTGAGGTGAGATGATGGGGGGAGGCAGGACTGACCAGCAGCAGCGCACTGACTAACAATGAGTGCAGTGAGATCAGATGATGAGGTGAGGCAGGACTGACCAGCAGCAGCGCCCTGACTAACAATGAGTGCAGTGAGGTCAGATGATGGGGGGGAGGCAGGACTGACCAGCAGCAGCGCCCTGCCTAACAATGAGTGCAGTGAGGTCAGATGATGAGGTGAGGCAGGACTGACCAGCAGCAGTGCCCTGACTAACAATGAGTGCAGTGAGGTCAGATGATGAGTTGAGGCAGGACTGACCAGCAGCAGTGCCCTGCCTAACAATGAGTGCAGTGAGGTCAGATGATGAGGTGAGGCAGGACTGACCAGCAGCAGCGCCCTGACTGACAATGAGTGCAGTGAGGTCAGATGATGGGGGGAGGCAGGACTGACCAGCAGCAGCGCCCTGTCTAACAATGAGTGCCGTGAGGTCAGATGATGGGGGGAGGCAGGACTGACCAGCAGCAGCGCCCTGCCTAACAATGAGTGCAGTGAGGTCACATGATGGGGGGAGGCAGGACTGACCAGCAGCAGCGCCCTGCCTAACAATGAATGCCGTGAGGTCAGATGATGGGGGGAGGCAGGACTGACCAGCAGCAGCGCCCTGCCTAACAATGAGTGCCGTGAGGTCACATGATGGGGGGGAGGCAGGACTGACCAGCAGCAGCGCCCTGCCTAACAATGAGTGCAGTGAGGTCAGATGATGAGGTGAGGCAGGACTGACCAGCAGCAACGCCCTGCCTAACAATGAGTGCAGTGAGGTGAGATGATGAGGTGAAGCAGGACTGACCAGCAGCAGCGCCCTGCCTAACAATGAGTGCAGTGAGGTCAGATGATGGGGGGAGGCAGGACTGACCAGCAGCAGCGCCCTGACTAACAATGAGTGCAGTGAGGTCAGATGATGGGGGGAGGCAGGACTGACCAGCAGCAGCGCCCTGTCTAACAATGAGTGCCGTGAGGTCAGATGATGGGGGGAGGCAGGACTGTCCAGCAGCAGCGCCCTGCCTAACAATGAGTGCAGTGAGGTCACATGATGGGGGGGAGGCAGGACTGACCAGCAGCAGCGCCCTGCCTAACAATGAGTGCAGTGAGGTCAGATGATGAGGTGAGGCAGGACTGACCAGCAGCAACGCCCTGCCTAACAATGAGTGCCGTGAGGTGAGATGATGAGGTGAGGCAGGACTGACCAGCAGCAGCGCCCTGCCTAACAATGAGTGCCGTGAGGTGAGATGATGAGGTGAAGCAGGACTGACCAGCAGCAGCGCCCTGCCTAAGAATGAGTGCCGTGAGGTCAGATGATGAGGTGAGGCAGGACTGACCAGCAGCAGCGCCCTGACTAACAATGAGTGCAGTGAGGTCAGATGATGAGGTGAGACAGGACTGACCAGCAGCAGCGCCCTGCCTAACAATGAGTGCAGTGAGGTCAGATGATGGGGGGAGGCAGGACTGACCAGCAGCAGCGCCCTGACTAACAATGAGTGCCGTGAGGTCAGATGATGGGGGGAGGCAGGACTGACCAGCAGCAGCGCCCTGCCTAACAATGAGTGCAGTGAGGTCAGATGATGGGGGGAGGCAGGACTGACCAGCAGCAGCGCCCTGACTAACAATGAGTGCCGTGAGGTCAGATGATGGGGGGAGGCAGGACTGACCAGCAGCAGCGCCCTGCCTAACAATGAGTGCCGTGAGGTCAGATGATGGGGGGAGGCAGGACTGACCAGCAGCAGCGCCCTGCCTAACAATGAGTGCCGTGAGGTCAGATGATGGGGGGAGGCAGGACTGACCAGCAGCAGCGCTCTGACTAACAATGAGTGCCGTGAGGTCAGATGATGGGGGGAGGCAGGACTGACCAGCAGCAGCGCCCTGCCTAACAATGAGTGCCGTGAGGTCAGATGATGGGGGGAGGCAGGACTGACCAGCAGCAGCGCCCTGCCTAACAATGAGTGCCGTGAGGTCAGATGATGGGGGGAGGCAGGACTGACCAGCAGCAGCGCTCTGACTAACAATGAGTGCAGTGAGGTCAGATGATGGGAGGAGGCAGGACTGACCAGCAGCAGCGCCCTGCCTAATAATGAGTGCCGTGAGGTCAGATGATGGGAGGAGGCAGGACTGACCAGCAGCAGCGCTCTGACTAACAATGAGTGCAGTGAGGTGAGATGATGGGGGGAGGCAGGACTGACCAGCAGCAGCGCCCTGACTAACAATGAGTGCAGTGAGGTCAGATGATGAGGTGAGACAGGACTGACCTGCAGCAGCGCCCTGCCTAACAATGAGTGCAGTGAGGTCAGATGATGGGGGGAGGCAGGACTGACCAGCAGCAGCGCCCTGCCTAACAATGAGTGCAGTGAGGTCAGATGATGGGGGGAGGCAGGACTGACCAGCAGCAGCGCCCTGCCTAACAATGAGTGCCGTGAGGTCAGATGATGGGGGGAGGCAGGACTGACCAGCAGCAGCGCCCTGACTAACAATGAGTGCAGTGAGGTCAGATGATGAGGGGAGGCAGGACTGACCAGCAGCAGCGCCCTGCCTAACAATGAGTGCCGTGAGGTCAGATGATGGGGTGAGGCAGGACTGACCAGCAGCAGCGCCCTGACTAACAATGAGTGCCGTGAGGTCAGATGATGGGGGGAGGCAGGACTGACCAGCAGCAGCGCCCTGCTTAACAATGAGTGCCGTGAGGTCAGATGATGGGGGGAGGCAGGACTGACCAGCAGCAGCGCCCTGACTAACAATGAGTGCCGTGAGGTCAGATGATGGGGGGAGGCAGGACTGACCAGCAGCAGCGCCCTGCCTAACAATTAGTGCCGTGAGGTCAGATGATGGGGGGAGGCAGGACTGACCAGCAGCAGCGCCCTGCCTAACAATGAGTGCCGTGAGGTCAGATGATGGGGTGAGGCAGGACTGACCAGCAGCAGCGCCCTGCCTAACAATGAGTGCCGTGAGGTCAGATGATGGGGGGAGGCAGGACTGACCAGCAGCAGCGCCCTGCCTAACAATGAGTGCCGTGAGGTCAGATGATGAGGTGAGGCAGGACTGACCAGCAGCAACGCCCTGCCTAACAATGAGTGCAGTGAGGTGAGATGATGAGGTGAAGCAGGACTGACCAGCAGCAGCGCCCTGACTAGCAATGAGTGCCGTGAGGTCAGATGATGGGGGGAGGCAGGACTGACCAGCAGCAGCGCCCTGACTAACAATGAGTGCAGTGAGGTCAGATGATGGGGGGAGGCAGGACTGACCAGCAGCAGCGCCCTGTCTAACAATGAGTGCCGTGAGGTCAGATGATGGGGGAGGCAGGACTGTCCAGCAGCAGCGCCCTGCCTAACAATGAGTGCAGTGAGGTCACATGATGGGGGGGAGGCAGGACTGACCAGCAGCAGCGCCCTGCCTAACAATGAGTGCAGTGAGGTCAGATGATGAGGTGAGGCAGGACTGACCAGCAGCAACGCCCTGCCTAACAATGAGTGCCGTGAGGTGAGATGATGAGGTGAGGCAGGACTGACCAGCAGCAGCGCCCTGCCTAACAATGAGTGCCGTGAGGTGAGATGATGAGGTGAAGCAGGACTGACCAGCAGCAGCGCCCTGCCTAAGAATGAGTGCCGTGAGGTCAGATGATGAGGTGAGGCAGGACTGACCAGCAGCAGCGCCCTGACTAACAATGAGTGCAGTGAGGTCAGATGATGAGGTGAGACAGGACTGACCAGCAGCAGCGCCCTGCCTAACAATGAGTGCCGTGAGGTCAGATGATGGGGGGAGGCAGGACTGACCAGCAGCAGCGCCCTGACTAACAATGAGTGCCGTGAGGTCAGATGATGGGGGGAGGCAGGACTGACCAGCAGCAGCGCCCTGCCTAACAATGAGTGCAGTGAGGTCAGATGATGGGGGGAGGCAGGACTGACCAGCAGCAGCGCCCTGACTAACAATGAGTGCCGTGAGGTCAGATGATGGGGGGAGGCAGGACTGACCAGCAGCAGCGCCCTGCCTAACAATGAGTGCCGTGAGGTCAGATGATGGGGGGAGGCAGGACTGACCAGCAGCAGCGCCCTGCCTAACAATGAGTGCCGTGAGGTCAGATGATGGGGGGAGGCAGGACTGACCAGCAGCAGCGCTCTGACTAACAATGAGTGCCGTGAGGTCAGATGATGGGGGGAGGCAGGACTGACCAGCAGCAGCGCCCTGCCTAACAATGAGTGCCGTGAGGTCAGATGATGGGGGGAGGCAGGACTGACCAGCAGCAGCGCCCTGCCTAATAATGAGTGCCGTGAGGTCAGATGATGGGAGGAGGCAGGACTGACCAGCAGCAGCGCTCTGACTAACAATGAGTGCAGTGAGGTGAGATGATGGGGGGAGGCAGGACTGACCAGCAGCAGCGCCCTGACTAACAATGAGTGCAGTGAGGTCAGATGATGAGGTGAGACAGGACTGACCTGCAGCAGCGCCCTGCCTAACAATGAGTGCAGTGAGGTCAGATGATGGGGGGAGGCAGGACTGACCAGCAGCAGCGCCCTGACTAACAATGAGTGCCGTGAGGTCAGATGATGAGGGGAGGCAGGACTGACCAGCAGCAGCGCCCTGCCTAACAATGAGTGCAGTGAGGTCAGATGATGGGGGGAGGCAGGACTGACCAGCAGCAGCGCCCTGCCTAACAATGAGTGCCGTGAGGTCAGATGATGAGGGGAGGCAGGACTGACCAGCAGCAGCGCCCTGCCTAACAATGAGTGCCGTGAGGTCAGATGATGGGGGAGGCAGGACTGACCAGCAGCAGCGCTCTGACTAACAATGAGTGCAGTGAGGTCAGATGATGGGGGGGAGGCAGGACTGACCAGCAGCAGCGCCCTGACTAACAATGAGTGCAGTGAGGTCAGATGATGAGGGGAGGCAGGACTGACCAGCAGCAGCGCCCTGCCTAACAATGAGTGCCGTGAGGTCAGATGATGGGGTGAGGCAGGACTGACCAGCAGCAGCGCCCTGACTAACAATGAGTGCCGTGAGGTCAGATGATGGGGGGAGGCAGGACTGACCAGCAGCAGCGCCCTGCCTAACAATGAGTGCAGTGAGGTCAGATGATGGGGGGAGGCAGGACTGACCAGCAGCAGCGCCCTGCCTAACAATGAGTGCCGTGAGGTCAGATGATGGGGGGAGGCAGGACTGACCAGCAGCAGCGCCCTGACTAACAATGAGTGCCGTGAGGTCAGATGATGGGGGGAGGCAGGACTGACCAGCAGCAGCGCCCTGCCTAACAATTAGTGCCGTGAGGTCAGATGATGGGGGGAGGCAGGACTGATCAGCAGCAGCGCCCTGCCTAACAATGAGTGCCGTGAGGTCAGATGATGGGGGGAGGCAGGACTGACCAGCAGCAGCGCTCTGCCTAACAATGAGTGCCGTGAGGTCAGATGATGGGGGGAGGCAGGACTGACCAGCAGCAGCGCCCTGCCTAACAATGAGTGCAGTGAGGTCAGATGATGGGGGGAGGCAGGACTGACCAGCAGCAGCGCCCTGACTAACAATGAGTGCCGTGAGGTCAGATGATGGGGGGAGGCAGGACTGACCAGCAGCAGCGCCCTGCCTAACAATGAGTGCCGTGAGGTCAGATGATGGGGGGAGGCAGGATTGACCAGCAGCAGCGCCCTGCCTAACAATGAGTGCCGTGAGGTCAGATGATGGGGGGAGGCAGGACTGACCAGCAGCAGCGCTCTGACTAACAATGAGTGCCGTGAGGTCAGATGATGGGGGGAGGCAGGACTGACCAGCAGCAGCGCCCTGACTAACAATGAGTGCCGTGAGGTCAGATGATGGGGGGAGGCAAGACTGACCAGCAGCAGCGCCCTGCCTAACAATGAGTGCAGTGAGGTCAGATGATGAGGTGAGGCAGGACTGACCAGCAGCAGCACCCTGCCTAACAATGAGTGCCGTGAGGTCAGATGATGGGGGGAGGCAGGACTGACCAGCAGCAGCGCCCTGCCTAACAATGAGTGCAGTGAGGTCAGATGATGAGGTGAGGCAGGACTGACCAGCAGCAGCACCCTGCCTAACAATGAGTGCCGTGAGGTCAGATGATGGGGGGAGGCAGGACTGACCAGCAGCAGCGCCCTGACTAACAATGAGTGCCGTGAGGTCAGATGATGAGGTGAGGCAGGACTGACCAGCAGCAGCGCCCTGACTAACAATGAGTGCCGTGAGGTCAGATGATGGGGGGAGGCAGGACTGACCAGCAGCAGCGCCCTGCCTAACAATGAGTGCAGTGAGATCAGATGATGGGGGGAGGCAGGACTGACCAGCAGCAGCGCCCTGTCCAACGCCTCATTCAAGAGGTCAGTGATTTTCTCTTACATGATAAAGGATCAGGCGCTTATCATTAGTGTCACAGATCAGTGCCCATTATTACCATCTCCAGGGCCGCCACTAGGACTTTCAGGCCCCCATACTGGAAACATTTTGGGTCCCCCATGAGACTCCCCGCAGAGCCCAGCTCCGCCTCCACACTTCAAAACTTCCACACTCACTGCCATTCTTGGAAAAACGTGTGTGTGTGTGTGTTTGTATACACACACACACACAGTCATGGCCAAAAGTGTTAGCACCCTTGAAGTTGTTCCAGAAAAGGACGTATTTCCCTCAGAAAATTAATAATACGCCCCCTACCCCAGCCCCCTCCATAATATACCCTCTACGCCGCCGCCTCCATAATACACACTCTACAACGCCTCTCTTCATAATATCTCTCCCATGCTGCCCCATGTACTGTATAATATCCCCCCACACACACTGCCTCTCTGTATAATATACACACAATGCCCCTGTGCATAATATCCTGACACACACTGCTCCTCTGTATAATATCCCCACACACACACTGCTCCTCTGTATAATATCACCACACACACACTGCTCCTCTGTATAATATCCCCACACACACTGCTTCTCTGTATAATATCCGCACGCACAACAGCTCCTCTGTTTATCCCCCCACACACACACACACAGCTCCTCTGTATATCCCCCACACACACTGCTCCTATGTATAATATCCCCCACACACACTGGTCCTCTGTATAATATCCCCCACACACAGACTGGTTGTCTGTATAATATCACCCCCCACACACACTGCTCCTCTGTATATCCCCGCCACATACACACTGCTCCTCTGTATAATATTCCCACACACTGCTACTCTGTATAATATTCCCACACACAGACTGGTCCTCTGTATAATATCCCCCCACACACTGCTCCTCTGTATAATATCCCCCACACACACACACTGCTCCTCTGTATAATATTCCCACACACTGCTACTCTGTATAATATTCCCACACACAGACTGGTCCTCTGTATAATATCCCCCCCCCCCACACACACACACACACACAGCTCCTCTGTATATCCCCCACACAGACTGCTCCTCTGTATAATATCCCCCACACACACTGGTCCTCTGTATAATATCCCCCACACACAGACTGGTCGTCTGTATAATATCACCCCCCACACACACTGCTCCTCTGTATATCCCCACCACATACACACTGCTCCTCTGTATAATATTCCCACACACTGCTACTCTGTATAATATTCCCACACACAGACTGGTCCTCTGTATAATATCCCCCCCCACACACACACACACACTGCTCCTCTGTAAAATATCCCCCCACACACTGCTCCTCGGTATAATATACCCCACACACACACGCTGCTCCTCTGTATAATATTCCCACACACTGCTACTCTGTATAATATTCCCACACGCACACTGGTCCTCAAAATAATAACCTCCCACACACCCACACTGCCCCTTTGTATAATATCCCCCCTCACACTGCCCCTCTGTATAACATCCCTCAAGTATCTTTGTATACTATCCCCTACAATAGCTGCCCCTCTTTATATATATTCTCTCTCTCTCTCTCTCACACACACACACACGCACACACACACGGCTCCTCTGTATACTATCCCCCCACACATTGCCCCTCTGTATAATATCCTTCTGTTGGTACAAAAATATTTTTATTATCAATGATTGCAAACAGGTGAAGAGATAAAGGACAAAAAGCGAATTTACATCACCACAGATGCAAGGTAACACTATATATATAATATGAAAAATTAGCTGGCAAACAGTGCATAGAGAATATATATGTTAAACCCTGTTAATATGTAACCATCAAAAATCACCATAGTTAGATTTACTTAGTAGATATAGCATATAACCATGTCATTGCCACGTCAATAACATAGGGTCAACAATATGCATATCATACAAGTGTGGATGATAATATACATATATTCATACCATTCAATACAGCTCTGTCTATATCGTGAGGTATTAATTTTTCTATGGTCAAACAAATTAATCATAAACCATATCCCAGTGCCACATACACATCACATGTGTCAGGGAATATTGCTTGCTCCATCAAAGGACCCAGCAATCACATATCAGGTGTGCATACAATTTCACATCTGATATGTTAATGGTATGAATATATGTATATTATCATCCACACTTGTATGATTTGCATATTGTTGACCCTATGTTATTGACGTGGCAATGACATGGTTATATGCTATATCTACTAAGTAAATCTAACTATGGTGATTTTTGATGGTTACATATTAACATATATATTCTCTATGCACTGTTTGCCAGCTAATTTCTCATATTATATATATAGTGTTACCTTGCATCTGTGGTGATGTAAATTCGCTTTTTGTCCTTTATCTCTTCACCTGTTTGCAATCATTGATAATAAAAATATTTTTGTACCAATTGATCGCCTTTTCTCTTGCTTGTTCTGTAACTTTTCAGCGATCTGGTCTTTACATATAGTAGTCCTCTTTTGCATTTATAATATATACATATGATATATAGATATATCCCTATGAATATGCGAATGTTTATGCCGTTATTGATATAATATCCTTCTGGTATATATGTTGTCCTCCTAGTATATATGCCCATCATGGGACCTTCCTGGTATATATCCCCATCCTGGTATATATATACCATCCTGGTATGTATATCCCCCTCCTGTGCACATTCTGATATATATGTCTCCCATCCTGGTTTTTGTCCCATTTCTAGTATATATGTCCTCCTTTTTGTATATATCTCATCCTCCAGTGTCCCTACTAGTGGGTGTGTGTGTGTGTATGTGTATATGTACATATATATATATACAGTTAGGTCCAGAAATCTTTGGCCAGTGACACAATTTTCGCGAGTTGGGCTCTGCATGCCACCACATTGGATTTGAAATGAAACCTCTACAACAGAATTCAAGTGCAGATTGTAACGTTTAATTTGAAGGTTTGAACAAAAATATCTGATAGAAATTGTAGGAATTGTCACATTTCTTTACAAACACTCCACATTTTAGGAGGTCAAAAGTAATTGGACAAATAAACCAAACCCAAACAAAATATTTTAGTTTCCATATTTTGTTGCGAATCCTTTGGAGGCAATCACTGCCTTAAGTCTGGAACCCATGGACATCACCAAACGCTGGGTTTCCTCCTTCTTAATGCTTTGCCAGGCCTTTACAGCCGCAGCCTTCAGGTCTTGCTTGTTTGTGGGTCTTTCCGTCTTAAGTCTGGATTTGAGCAAGTGAAATGCATGCTCAATTGGGTTAAGATCTGGTGATTGACTTGGCCATTGCAGAAGGTTCCACTTTTTTGCACTCATGAACTCCTGGGTAGCTTTGGCTGTATGCTTGGGGTCATTGTCCATCTGTACTATGACGCGCCGTCCGATCAACTTTGCGGCATTTGGCTGAATCTGGGCTGAAAGTATATCCCGGTACACTTCAGAATTCATCCGGCTACTCTTGTCTGCTGTTATGTCATCAATAAACACAAGTGACCCAGTGCCATTGAAAGCCATGCATGCCCATGCCATCACGTTGCCTCCACCATGTTTTACAGAGGATGTGGTGTGCCTTGGATCATGTGCCGTTCCCTTTCTTCTCCACACTTTTTTCTTCCCATCATTCTGGTACAGGTTGATCTTTGTCTCATCTGTCCATAGAATACTTTTCCAGAACTGAGCTGGCTTCATGAGGTGTTTTTCAGCAAATGTAACTCTGGCCTGTCTATTTTTGGAATTGATGAATGGTTTGTGTCGCGGGCGGGGAGGAGGGTGTTAGCACTGCGCTCACCCCTCTGCTCGGGTCCGGCTGCGGCTGCTCAGTGGTGGCTCGAGCTGTGGGCCGGATCCCGGGGGTTCTCGAGCGGCGCTCCTCGCCCGTGAGTGAAAGGGGGTTTGGGTGTTGGGATATTGTCCGTGACGCCACCCACGGTTGTGGTGATTTCACCACCGCTGCTCTATATGGGGGGTCCCAGGAGTGATGGTATATAGCAGCGAGTTGTTGTGTTGCCCCTCCGTGGGTAGGGGGTTGTGGTCCCGGGGCCTGGTGATGAGATGTGGGATGCAGGGCCTGGTGGGCGCAGGGACGCGGGGGCAGCGCTGTGCCTTGCGGCACTGTGGTACTCACTCAGCCTGAGACGTTGACACAGTTGTACGGTAAACCACACGGCTGGAAAGACGGTTCCCACGGACGGCTGCACTTGCGGTCCCCAGAAGGTGACGGTGATGTCCCTTTTCCTGCACCTAATGTCTTTGATGGTTTCGATGGGTCCCCACCGGTAACCCGCTCCCCGGCTTCAAGCTGGACCGGAGGAGCTCTACTCTTTGCCCGCAGGCGCTGGCCCTTAGAAACTGGTGCCCTGGCGGTGGCGGTGTCTCTACTGTAATGGTTGAGCTGTTGCCTTCAATCGGGACTTGGTTGTTGGGGGATCTACGTCCCCTTCACTGACGGATTCGGCAAATTTGGCGACTCCTAGCCTTGCCGGGGTCCGAGAGGCCCCTGTCCTGGTGCTGACTGTCCTTTGCACGCTGCTCCAGACCGCCGGGTCACCACCCGTCCGCGGTCCTTCCAGGAACTCCCGAACAGTCACCCCTCCAGACAGTCACCGTCGTCTGCTGACCTTGCTGACCCTGTCCTGCACACAGCTGGACTCACTTCAGGCTTTCTTTCTGTCACCTTTCGCCTTCCTTCAGCTTCTCTTACTCCTCCTTTACCACTTCACTTTGCAAAAGGCGGCGACTGTGAAGAACCTAGAGTATAAGACATATTGTCAGTTGTCAATTATAAATGGCTCCCAGGCCTAGGGAATAGTATAGGTCTATTAGAACACACAAAATATTCCCCAAGTTAATTTATTTTATTTTATTAAAGTAGATAAAAAAAAAATAAAAGTTAAAGGGAACCTGTCATCAGAAATTTCGCCCAAAAGCTAAAAGCTTCCCCCTCTGCAGCTCCTGGGCTGCATTCTAGGAAGGTCCCTGTTATTATTGTGCCCCATGTGAGACCAAAATAAAGCCTTTATAAAGTGCTACCTTTTTGTATGCAGCTTCTGTAAATCTGACACGGGGGCGGGCTCTCTGGCGTCCGTTATTCTGCCTCCTGGTCCTGTATGCCGCCCCCATCGCTCCTTTCCATATCTGATGCACCGCCCACTGCTCCAGCCATCCCCGCGCATGCCCAGTGCCAGTCTCATAGGACTGAGCAGTGTGACCGCTGGTGACATGTGCGCAGGCAAGTGATTATGGGCGGGACTGTGACTGTTATCAGCAAGTACCCGCCCATAATCTCGTGAGCGCGCAAACCTCTCCAGCATTCACACTGAGCTCAGTGTAGATGCTAGACTGTATGGGCTGCTTCCAGGTATGACGTCCCTTTGTCACGTGATAGTATTTTGAACACGCCCCTATCACGTGACAAAGGGACGTCATCCCTGGAAGCAGCCCATACAGTCTAGCATCTACACTGAGCTCAGTGTGAATGCTGGAGAGGTTTGCGCGCTCACGAGATTATGGGCGGGTACTTGCTGATAACAGTCACAGTCCCGCCCATAATCAGTTGCCTGCGCACACGTCACCAGCGGTCACACTGCTCAGTCCTGTGAGACTGGCACTGGGCATGCGCGGGGATGGCTGGAGCAGTGGGCGGTGCATCACATATGGAAAGGAGCGATGGGGGCGGCATACAGGACCAGGGGGCAGAATAACGGACGGCAGAGAGCCCGCCCCCGTGACGGATTTACAGAAGCTGCATACAAAAAGGTAGCACTTTATAAAGGCTTTATTTTGGTCTCACATGGGGCACAATAATAACAGGGACCTTCCTAGAATGCAGCCCAGGAGCTGCAGAGGGGGAAGCTTTTAGCTTTTGGGCGAAATTTCTGATGACAGGTTCCCTTTAACACCACACCATTCTGTGCATGATAAACAAAACAAAATCAAATTGTCTCAAGACTAACTTAATGGCTACCCCTGATGATCTTGAACATCAAGAGTAGATAAATGACAAATTGATACAATTTACAGATAAATGCAGTGCTGGATCACACAGAGGACATATATACATCACACCAGGCCAGCCTGAACTCTATAGCTTCCCATGTGACGCTGCTGGCACGTCACTGCTGATATGTCACAGTCAGATGCAATAGTCCAGAAGCATCCACATAAAGGGCACAAGGCGTTGGGCATTTTGTCCCGTAGTCAGTATGGTAAACCGCCGACCATTTCTTATTATTTATAGACGTCTCCACCTCGACGCGTCAGGTCTTTTTTGGAGCAGAGACAAACGGGGATTTTATACACGTACAAGAACACATCAGGCCCGGGGCGGGTAATAAATCTATCTGATTATTCACTTTATGACTATGCGGTTTTCTCTAAAGGCTTGAATTTTATACCCTCAAATTATTTTGACTGTTTTGGTTGGATCAAAGATTTGGAACTGTTTGGTAGAAAATTAGAATGGAAGTTGTTCTTTGAGCATAATAGGAACAATGTAAAGCCCTTGTATTCAAGAAGAGGATTATGAGTGTTTCCAGACCCTTACGCATTTATTGAGGGATGGGCCTTTACCACCCTAAAAAGACCGAGTAAAAAATCTCCCCCACTTCAGAACTGTACAAGTGTGGATATTTTTTTGAAACTAGCACTGTAATAATCTGTACATTGTATCAATTTGTCATTTATCTACTGTAAACCCTGCTCTTGATGTTCAAGATCATCAGGGGTAGCCATTAAGTTGGTCTTGACACAATTTGATTTTGTTTTGTTTATCATTAGTGATGAGCGAGCATGCTTGTCACTGCTCGGTACTCGCACGAGTATCGCTGTACTCGGGCTGCTCGGCGGGGACCGAGTAATCTCGCGATACTCGTGCTGTACTCGTGGTCTTCATTTCTGCATGTTGGCGCTCTTTTGAGAGCCAGCCCTCATGCAGGGATTGGCTGGCAGACCACTGCAATGCCACAGCCCTGTTAGTTGTGGAATTGCAGTGATTGGCCGGCCTGCACAGCGTGACCGAGCCTTTATATCGGCCGGCGCGCTGTGCTCTGCTCACAACTATCCAGACAGTCAGTGCAGGGAGAGTGTCGCTGATTCAGGGAAAGCTTTGCGGCCCTTTATAGCTTTTTCAGTTGCAGGGCTGCAAACAGTGTGACCAAAAGTCCTTCTCAGGACTATTCTAGTTGTATACAGGCAGGCAGGGTATAGCCAGGTCGGAGTACAGTAGCAGAGTCCTTCTCAGGACTACTGTTGCTATATACAGGCAGGGTATAGCCAGGTCTGAATACAGGCTAGTGACCAAAAGAGTCCTTGTCAGGACTATTGTACCAGTATACAGGCAGGCAGGCAGGCAGGGTAGTGGTGACCGTATACCAGCCTTCATCATATCTGGGGCTGGTGTACACAGTGTAAAACAGTCCAGATAGTGTCTGACTTGTCTGTAATTGTCGCTCCCCAAAAAAACCTGTTAGGTTATTATTGCGTCCGTGCTTGGTTTTTAAAACCGCACATGTGTGCCTGTTGGTGGCAGCGTACAGGTGCACTTGTGTGCAATTTCCACACACTTTGATATAACGCACAAGTAGTGAATATACACGTCAGCACTCAGTGCACAGCATTGCAAAATGCACAAGGGCATTGGCAAGGAACAAGGAAGTGGACGTGATGGTGGTGCAGGCAGAGGCCGAGGTCGTGGGCAAGCTCTAATTTCGCCACAACAAAGGGCCACATCTAGTCGCTCGCACGTCCTGTCCCAAATTCTTGGGGACCGCAGCAGTACACCGCTCTTGAACCAAGACCAGTGTCAACAGGTTGTTAGTTGGATAGCAGATAATGCTTCCAGTCAGATTGGCACCACCACAAACACTCTGTCTTCCACACGGTCAAGTGTCAGTAGCCGTGATACTGCACCGCACATTTCTGAACCTGATCCTCCTTCCTACCACCAGGCTGAGTACACGTCCTCCTCGGACATTAATGATCCCACACTTGGACACTCGGAAGAGCTGTTCACGTTTCCATTCACACATTCTGGCCTCTCGCCAGCTCATATTGAAGTGGGTCATGAGGAGATCGTCTGTACAGATGGCCAAATATTTGAGCAGCCACGTTCTCACGAAGTTGGCAACGTGTCTCAACAAGTGGTGGACGATGATGAGACACAATTGTCAGCAAGTCAGGAGGAGGAGCAGGGTGCGGAAGAGGAAGACGACGTGGTGGATGATCCAGTAACTGACCCAACCTGGCAGGAGGATATGCAGAGCGAGGACAGCAGTGCACAGGGGGAGGGAGGCGTAGCATCACAACAGGCAGTAAGAAGCAGGGTGGTGGCCCCAGGCAGAAGTCAGGCAACCGTTCCCCGGAACAACACGACGACACAAGGTGCCTGTACAAATGTTAGGTCTTCCCGAGTCTGGCAGTTTTTTAAGTTGGATCCAGATGATTCAAAAAAGGCCATTTGCAACACCTGCCGTGCCAGCATCAGCAGGGGTACCAAAACTAGCAGCCTGACCACCACCAGCATGATCAGGCACATGTCAGCCAAGCACCCGACTTTGTGGGAAGTACAACAGAGTCGAGGAGCAGTGCTTGCTGATGTCACTGCTACGTCTTCGCTGGTTGTGCATGCGAGCCAATCCCCTGTCCATGCTGCCTGCGAACAAGCCTCCTCCGGCCCTGCACCTGCAGTTGCCTATGCAGAAAGAACACCATCATCAAGCACGTCCTTGTCCCAGCGCAGCGTTCAGTTATCCATTCAGCAAACCTTTGAACGCAGGCGCAAATACACTGCCAACACCCCACATGCCACAGTTCTAAATGCTAACATTTCGCGACTGCTTGCGCTGGAAATGTTGCCTTTTAGGCTGGTGGAGACTGAAGCATTCCGTGACCTGATGGCGGCAGCTGTCCCACGTTACTCGGTCCCCAGCCGCCACTATTTCTCCCGGTGTGCCGTCCCCGCGTTGCATAACCACGTGTCACAAAACATCACACGTGCCCTGAACAACGCTGTTTCACCCAAGGTCCACCTAACCACAGACACGTGGACAAGTGCTTGTGGGCAAGGCCGCTACATCTCGTTGACGGCACACTGGGTTAATATTGTGGAAGCTGGGACCCAGTCTGAGCGAGGGACGGAACACGTCCTTCCCACACCAAGGTTTGCAGGCCCTACCTCAGTCAGTGTTTCACCCACACTCTACAGCTCCGGAATGTCATGCTCTTCAGCCTCCTCCTCCTCCTGCGCATCCTCATCCACTGTGCCCTCCACACCAGTCACAAGCTGGAAGCACTGCAGCACTGCCTCGGCGAAGCGGCAACAGGCTGTGCTGAAGCTAATCTGCATAGGTGACAAACCCCACAATGCAGAAGAGCTGTGGACAGCTCTGAAACAGCAGGCAGATCACTGGCTCACACCTCTGAACCTAAAGCCAGGAAAGGTCGTGTGTGACAATGGCCGGAACCTGGTGGCGGCTTTGAGGCGAGGCCAGCTGACACATGTTCCATGCGTGGCCCATGTGCTCAACCTCGTGGTTCAGCGGTTTATAAAGTCATACCCAGAGCTGTCTGATCTACTGGTAAAAGTTCGCCGCCTGTCTGCACATTTTCGAAAGTCACCTACTGCTTCAGCCGGCCTTGCCGGCTTTCAGCGCCGTTTGCATCTTCCGGCTCACAGACTGGTGTGTGATGTCTCCACGCGTTGGAATTCAACTCTGCACATGTTGGTCAGGATATGTGAGCAGAAGAGGGCAGTTGTTGAGTACCTGCATCACCTAAGCCGTCGGGAAATGGGTCAAACTCCACACATAACACCTGAGGAGTGGAGATGGATGTCAGACCTATGTACCATCCTCCAAAACTTTGAGGACTCCACCAAGATGGTGAGTGGTGATGACGCCATTATTAGCGTCACCATACCGCTACTCTGCCTTCTAAAACGGTCTCTGCTGAAAAACAAACATGATGCATTGCAGGCGGAGCGCGATGAGTTGCAGCAAGAAACAGTAGTGGGTGTGGGTGATAACACACAGCCCAGCCTCGTCTCATCACAACGTGCAGTGGAGGACTATGACGAGGAGGAGGATGAAGACATGGAGCAACTCTCCGGCCAAATTGAGGATATGACATGCACACCAGTCATATCCTCGGTTCAGCGTGGCTGGCCAGAGGACAGGGTAGATGAGGAGGAGGAGGAGGAGGAGGAGGAGGAGGACAGCATGTTCAGTCATCTTGTTGGTCAGGCTACTGAAGTCCTGGCTGTTAAGAGTCTGGCGCACATGGCTGACTTTATGGTAAGCTGCCTGTCTCGTGACCCTCGCGTTAAGAACATCTTGGCCGACAATCATTACTGGTTGGTAACACTGTTAGACCCACGCTACAAGGAGAACTTTTTGTCTCTTATTCCCGTGGAGGAGAGGTCAACCAAAATGCAGCAGTTTCGGAAGGCCATACTCACGGAAGTAGGCAAAGCATTCCCCTCACAAAACGCTAGCGGCATAGGTCATGAATCAGTGGACAACCGAGGCGTACAGCCGAGAGAGGCACAAGCCCAATCCGCCAGAGGTAGGGGAACAGTCTTTAAGATGTGGGACAGTTTTCTCAGCCCCTCACGTACCACAGCCCCTGAGGTGCGGGGTAGTGCCACAAGAAATCCTAAGTTTGCCCAGATGCTGAAGGAGTACCTTGCAGATCGAACAACAGTACTCCGACATTCCTCTGTGCCTTATAATTATTGGGTATCCAAGCTGGACACGTGGCATGAATTGGCTCTCTACGCCTTGGAAGTCCTGGCCTGCCCTGCTGCTAGCGTTTTGTCAGAGCGTGTTTTTAGTGCCGCAGGTGGAATCATTACAGATAAACGCACCCGCCTGTCAACTGAAAATGCTGACAGGCTGACTCTGATCAAGATGAACAAGGGTTGGATTGGGCCAGACTTCACCACACCACCAGCAAATGAGAGCGGAATTTAAAGTTTGCCATGTACCTCCACTCACCCATGGGTACACACTTCTGGACTTTGGATAATCGCTGGACTCCTCCTCCTTCTCCTCATGCGCCACCATGATGATGACCGTTACAAATTGCAATACTTAGGCCTTTGTTTCAGGTATACCCCCAGTGGTAAATTTTTTCGCCCATTCTTTGCAGAATGGACATTACAACGACAGGAGACCCGCTCCTTTGCAATGGGAACAATGTTTTGAGGCCCTCATGCACGTCTCTACCCAGGGACAACGTGGAGCCTCCCAATTTTTGGCTGCCCTGCCTAAGGGCTATACTATAATACACCCACTTCCTTAAAATGGACACTTAATGTTTTGAGGCCCTCATGCACGTCTCTACCCAGGGACAACGTGGAGCCTCCCAATTTTTGGCTGCCCTGCCTAAGGGCTATACTATAATACACCCACTTCCTTAAAATGGACACTTAATGTTTTGAGGCCCTCATGCACGTCTCTACCCAGGGACAATGTGGAGCCTCCCAATTTTTGGCTGCCCTGGCAAAGGGCTATACTGAAATAGACCCACTTCCTTACAATGGGCACTTCAGGTTTAAAGGCCCTCATGCACGTCTCTACCCAGGGACAACGTGGAGCCTCCCAATTTTTGGCTGCCCTGCCTAAGGGCTATACTACAATAGACCCACTTCCTTCCAATGGGCACTTCAGGTTTACAGGCCCTCATGCACGTCTGTATGCAGGGGCATTGGTGAACCTCACAATTTTGGACTGCCCTGGCAAAGGAAAATACTACAAAGACTCACTTCCTCAAAATGGGCACATTAGACTCAAGAGGCCTTCATGTACGTCTCTTCTCAGGGACATCGGAGTGCCACACAATGTTTTCACGTAAAATCTTTCATGTATTAATCTCAAAAAGTAACATACACCAGCTCTATCTCACTATTGGGTATGTGCCCTTAACATTTCCGCCATGAAAAATCATTTTGGGGTCATTTTGGAAGGTTTTCTGGTGAGTCCGTAAAAATGGCGTAAAACGCGGACAAAATTGTTCACAGCTGTGACTTTTCAGTGATAAATGCTTCAAGGGGTCTTCCCCATGCTGTTGCCATGTCATTTGAGCACTCTTCTGAGACTTTTGTGACATTTTTAGGGTTTCTCCATGCTGCCGGGGGGTCATTTCACAAAAATACTCGGGTCTCCCATAGGATAACATTGGGCTCGTTGCTCGGCCCGAGTACACGAGTATCTTGGGATGCTCGGCCCGAGCTTCGAGCACCCGAGCTTTTTAGTACTCGCTCATCACTATTTATCATGCACAAAATGGTGTGGTGTTAAATTTTTTTTTTTTTTTTATCTACTTTAATAAAATAAATTAACTTGGGGAATATTTTTTTTTTTATTCAAATTTTTATTTTGAAAAAGATTTTTTAAAACAGATTATACATTAAAAACGAAAAGAATAATACACAGATATGCAGTTACATGAATAAATGTACCATTTCACAGTCATGCTCAATAATCGATCATATCACCAACACTCCAAGCGCCAAGTATAAGCTGGAAGGTGTCCCCCGGTATCCGTCCAACCCCCGAGTATCTATCCCGTCGTTCTCATGCCTCATCCTACATCTGGTATGTGTCCACAAGGGCATCCCAAAGAGACCATGTCACTATGAACTTATCCATTGTATTATGGAGCTGTGCTGTCAGCTTTTCCATATTCCTGACATCCTTTATTCTTGCATATAGATCTGAGACTGACGGCGGGGCTACCCTCCTCCAGAACAGTGAGATTAGACACTTGGCCGCAGTAAGGACATGGAGTAAAAGCTTTAGTTCAGGTTTGCTTAGAGACGATGGAAGGGCATTCAGCAGGTACACTACCGGGTCCCTGGTCACACTACCCCCCACCAATCTGCCAATCAAGGATTCCACCTCTTCCCAGAAGCCATCGATGATCGGTCATGTCCAGAATATACGGTATTGGGATGCTCCCCCAAGGCCACATCTCCAACACACATCTGGGTATGTACGGTTAAATTTATGAAGGAGTTCTGGTGTGTGGTACCATGTCATGAGAATCTTTACTTGATTTTCCTTATAAAGAGTGTTAATCGAGGACCTAAATGTCCTAGCCCATATAACTGACCAGAGTGCATCTGAAAGGGGGCGTCCAACCCATCCCTCCCACCTCTTCATATATGAATGCTTCAGTGCTTCCGGCTGGTCCCCCGTTATCAAAATATTATAAATAGCCGAGATCAGACCCCTGGTTGAAGTCCTGCCCGAACAAAGAATTTCGAAAGCTGTGGGACGTCGCGCCCCCACCCGACCCATAATGTCTGTGAAAAAAAGTGATATCTGTTGGTATGAGGAAAATAGACGGAGGGGTAGGTTGTGTTGATATCGTAAATCCGAAAATGGTTTCAATTTCAGCGTACCCGGGTTGACCAGATCCCGGAAACAGTATAGGCCCGCCTTCACCCACTGCCCCGTCACCTCCGAGTTCATGCCCTTTGTCAGATGTGGCGTGAACAAGAAAGGAGTCAGCAGAGAAGACTGTGAGGCCAGCTGGAACTTCATTCTGCACTGCCGCCATGCCTCTCTCGTAAACGCCATCGGACCCAGGAGTTCTCTGGAGGGGGTGTCACTAGGGCGTCCCCATATTAGCGAGCTAGGGTGGAAAGGTGCCAACCAAAGCTTCTCTATCTCCGTCCACCTGTTAAAAGCCGGTAAGGTCGTCCATGACGTCAGGCTACGCAGATGTGCGGCATAGTAGTAAAGCCTAAGATTCGGACACGACAAGCCCCCTTTTGTACGTGGTGCGCATAGTACTGAATCCGGGATGCGGTGCCTTCCCGAGTGCCATATAAATTGCAAAAGTTTTGATTGGACTTTTTTCAATACCCCCAGGGGAACCCGCACCGGGAGTGTTTCAAACAGATACAGAAATTTAGGGATGACTGACATTTTAATTGTAGCGATTTTACCCAAGAAAGAGATCTGAAGTGATGACCATTTTTTCAGGCTATTCTCCACCTCGCGTATCAGAGGCGGGAAATTAGCCTGATACAATGTTCTATAATTAGGGGTAATTTTGACTCCTAAGTATCGTAGGGAGTCTGAACGCCAAGAGTACTTAAAGTTCTGTTTAAGGGTCTGTAATTTAGTTTCTGGGATGTTAAGCGGCAAGGCCTCTGTTTTGTCAGAGTTAAGTTTATAGCCCGAGAGTCTAGCGTATTGTGTGAGTACTGCGTGTAAGTGTCAGGTTTCCAGGTTTTCCAGTTCTCTTTTGAATGAGCTTGCCCTCGGTTAACATGGAGTTTACTGTTCTGTTGCCCTACTTCCTGTCCAGCTGCTTAAAAGGCCGCCTCTAAGCCTAGTCCAGTGCCTGAGTATACTGCTTGCTGTGTGCTCCTGCTTTGCTGCTGCTAATCCTGATTGCCTTTGGATCCTCCTAAAGACTACCGACCGACCGACTCTGGACCTTACCCGGTTTCTCAAAGCTGTGCCCGGATTCCGTCTGCCATCTTCGGTCAGCACTCTGCCCGGTTCTCTCTGGTTCGTAACCACTCTGGACAATCATCCCGTACGGACACTCCTGGACTTTTACCGCTTGCCCCTTGTGTCCCGGCTGCGGCGCATTTAGGCCTTCCGGGGTGATTGCCGGACAGTCCCTGTATAGGGGTTTGCTCTGGTGGTCTCCCTGGGGGAGTCCGGTGCGTGGCCCCGGGAATTCCCTTCGCTCCGTTTCGGGAAGGTATTTTGTGTATTTGTACCGCTGTGTTTTCCGTTGTGTATCTACCGTGGTTACACATTATAAAATATCTTGTACCAAGAACTCGTCTCTGATTGTCATTGCCCTACGCTATCGAAATCCTCAGAACATATATAAGTATTACTGTAAGTTTGGCAAGGAAATGGCGGGGTTAGTCAGAGACAGGAGAACGTCGTCTGCAAATAGGGCCACTTTAAATGATTTGTCCCTAACTTTGACCCCCCCAATGTCCGGATTAAGTCGGATGTGTGTTGCCAGTGGTTCAATACTTAAAACATATAGCAAAGGGGACAGAGGACAGCCCTGCCTAGTTCCATTCCGAATCGGCAGGGGGTTGGAGTGTGCATGAGGGAGGCGAATCGTTGCCGCCGGGAGGGAATACAAGCCCCGCAGGGCTGAGACAAACGGTCCCGACAGGCCGAAGTGGCCCAACACAGAAAACATGAAGGACCAATCCAGCCTGTCAAAAGCCTTCTCCGCGTCTAATCCCAGAAGAAGTGCCTCCACTCCCTCCCTGTTCACCACCTCCACCAAATCCAAGATCCTTCTGGTGTTGTCCCCCGCCTGCCGATAGCGAACGAAACCTACTTGGTCCTTATGGACCAGCTGTGGAATCCAGTTATTTAAACGGTCTGCCAACAGTTTGGTGAATATTTTGAGATCAGAATTTAAGAGGCTGATCGGGCGATAGCTCGCACATTCCATGGGATCCCTACCAGCTTTAGGTATAACAGTTATATAAGAGTGTAAAAAAGTGTTTGGGATGTCCTCACCCCTCATAAAGAGATTGAAAAGGTGAGTCAAATGAGGCGACAATTCTCCCAGGAAGGTTTTATAATATAGGTAAGTAAACCCATCTGGGCCTGGGGCCTTGTGGTTTGGGAGGTCTTTAACGGTCTGATGGATCTCATCCGGGGTTATTTCTCGATTAAGATCCTCCAGAGCTTCCTGGGACAGTTTTGGAAGGTGACAGTCAGCCAAATAGTCATTCATAATTGTTGTTCTATCTGGGTGGGACATTGGTAGTGCCGGAGGAATAGAGTACAGGGATGTATAATATGCGTGAAAGAGTTGTGCAATTTTTGCGGGATCATAATGAGGGGTGCCCAAAGTATCCTTTATGGCGCTAGGTGCGGAAGTTATTGTTTGGTCCCGGAGCCTTCTGGCCAGCATCGTATGCGGCTTATTGCCAAACTCATAATACTTCTGACGTGAGTATCACAATAGCTTCTCTATTTTCCCGTGCGCTATCTCTTTTAATTTAGATCTGAGGTCTATTACCGATTTCAGTCGGGTCTTAGAGGGGCGGGTGCGAAGGTGTTCCTCCGCTGCTCGGAGGTCTGTTTCACATTGACGATAAAGGTGCTGTGAGTCCTTTTTGAGCCTGGAGGAAATAGCTATGCACTCCCCTCTAATAACCGCCTTGTGGGCTTCCCATATCACTGGGAAAGATGGAGGGGTCTGAGAGTTCTCCGCAAAGTAATTCTGTATAGCCTTACAGATAGATTCTCGAGAAGTAGGGTTAGTGAGTAGGGATTCATTTAATCTCCAATGGGTTCTTTTTGTGGGAACATTTGTTAAATTAAGGTGTATTAGTAAAGGGGCATGATCTGACCACGTGATACTGCCTATTTGTGCTTGTCTGAGTGTTCTAAGCGTGAGGACATTACCAAAGAAATAGTCTATTCGGCTGTGGGAATTATGAGGGTGTGAGAAGAAAGTGTATTGTCTTGCTGTCGGGTTATCAATTCTCCACAGATCAAATAGGTGGTATTTATGGATCAACTTGCGAAAT
Source organism: Anomaloglossus baeobatrachus (assembly GCF_048569485.1). Lineage (NCBI taxonomy): Eukaryota > Metazoa > Chordata > Amphibia > Anura > Aromobatidae > Anomaloglossus > Anomaloglossus baeobatrachus. Next base: position 482,015 of record NW_027441919.1, read on the forward strand.
CCCGTAGACAGATTTGATGACCTACTCAAGTTTGTGGGTTGCGAGGGTGCTAGCATTTTATCGGCTCTGTGTGAAAACACCATATTGAAGTCCCCTCCTATAATGTGAAAGACCCCCCGGTCTGACGGGAGGCGTGAAAGGACCGAGGAAACAAATCTATTCTGGTTAGAGTTTGGAGCATAGAGGTTACATAGGACTAATTTCATCCCATTCAGCGTGCCCTGGATGATCAGGTAGCGACCTGAGGGATCTGCTTCCCACTTACTCACTTGAAGCGGGCAAGTGCGAGAAATTAGTATAGCCACCCCAGCTTTCTTTTTTGTATTTGTAGCTGAAAAGGATTGAGGAAACCAATGGCGGGCAAAGTTAAAAGAACTTTTTTCCGTGAAGTGTGTCTCTTGCAGAAACACCACATCCGCCAGTGATTTTCGCATCTCCTGAAGCACCAGCCTCCTTTTAACATCGGAATTCAACCCCTTCACATTAAGGCTCATCAACGTAGCCATCCCAGTGCCTTAAAGTAAGCTAATGTCAGGGCTAGCGTTTGTGACTGTCGCGCGATGTGTATGGTAATCATACTCCCTGAATTCTTCCGGGACAGAGCGCCTCTACTATAGTGAATTGCATATCTGTGAGTACAACCAGAACAAGAAAGAATAAACCAAAACATACTTATGTTCTACCAAAAAATATAAACTCTCCAATTATGTACTAAGGGTATGGATTCAACCCCAACCGTCCACTACCCCACCAGCAGAGTCGACTTACTTTTATACCAAATTAAAAATACCTCACTAACTATAACCTGCACTATAAACCAAAGTGCGAATCAATTGGTACGACTCTGCAGAAGGGTTAGTGGCGGAACTTCACAAACCGGACCAGGGATCCAAACCCCCCCTCCCCCCGGGATTTTGTATACAGGAGGATGTCCCCGGGAAATGGGAAGCAGTAAAAGCAAATCAGTTGACCTCCTGAAATTCCCATATGGGTTCCAAAAATGACTATAAAGTCACGGAAAAAAGCCATCAGGTAGGTCCTTCTGCTCTTGGGCCTCTAGATCGCCATTTACGTGCCGCCGCAGCCGGCTGCCAGGTCTGAGGAAGCTGCTGTATCTGTTGGGGCAGAGTCCAGTCTGGCAGGTCCGGGACAGGAAGGTCGAATGTCCGGCAGAAAGACTCCAGATCCGCAGGGGTCCTAAGGCTGGCCGACGACTCCCCTTGCTGCGCCGACAGACTGAACGGGAACCCCCATCTATAGAGGATATTGTTAGCCTTTAGGGATGACAGTAGTGGACGGAGGGCCCTCCGTTGCTGTAGCGTCAGCCATGAAAGATCCTGAAACAGTTGAATCTTAGCATCTCGGTACATTGCTTGTTTTGGCGGTCGTGCTCTGAACATTATTTCCTCTTTAAGTTGGAAGTCCACAATATGACAAATAATGTCTCTCGGGTTCCCTGTCAAATTTTTGGGGCGCAGAGCCCTGTGTGCCCTGTCCATAGGAATTGGACTATCAGGAGGGCGCTGAAGGAGGGAATTAAATATGGTCTGCAGAATTTTTGTAACGTCCTCCTTTACTTGGGCCTCCGGCACGCCTCTGACCCTTATATTATGGCGTCTACCTCTGTTGTCAAGATCTTCAATATGACGCTGTAATTCTCTTATGGCGTCGGCTTGGGAGGAGGCATGGGACTGGAGGTGGCGAATGGTTGTTCTAGCATCATTGTGGTCAGTCTCCAGCTGGTTTATTCTTTTAGAGACAGATATCACATCCTGTCGGACCGCCGCTATTTCAGACCTGCAGGTATCTTTTACCTCAGAAATAAGTGCTTGGAAGTCTGTTTTGGTAGGGAGCTGACGTACAAATTCCCACCAGTCTGCTGGAGGGCAAGCAGGCCGCAGAGGCACGGGTTCAGCACTCAGGTTTCCCGGTGGTCCCCTCCTGGAAGCCACTCCGTCAGGTGGACTCAGTGGGGTCCTAGAGGGCTCCTTATATTGTATTACAGGGACTGGGCTCTTTGGCCCTGCCTCCCCCGTTGCTTTCCGGTGCCTTTGAGGCCTTGGGGTGTAAGTCTCACTTTGTAATATTGGTGGTCCCAGTGGGGAGGAAAGGGGGGCACCTCTATGAAAGTCTGGGTCATCCCAGACAGGCTGGGAAAGTGTTGCAGACTGCCGAGTCTCTCTCCTGGCCTCCCGGGCCTCCCCATATGCCTCTCCCCCGTCTCCCATCAGGCTGTCCACCATCCCACCTCCAGAGCTCCCCCAGTCTGCAGCTTCACCGCCCCCGGCTGAGCCACCGGTCTCCCCCTGCGGCTCTACAGCTAGCGCCGACGGACTCCAGCTGCCTCCGCTCTCCAGGATCTCTAGTGGGGGGAGGAGTGGCATTTCCCCCATCTCTATGCAACCGCCGGAGCTCGCCTCTAGGGAGAACGTCTGCCCCCTACCCGGTCCTGTAGTCTGTGGGCGTGCGGCCTCCGCTTGTTCCCCGCAGTCCCGGTCCCGGCCGCGAGCAGGTGAGTCGCTGTGCTGCTCCTCCGCCGCCGCCGCCATCTTTGCCACGAGGTCCGTTCCCCTCCTGTCGGCACCCGCTGGTTCCTCTTCTCTCTCTTCACTCGCGCCGCCGACCTCTCCAGACCCTTCACCTCCTCCTCCGTCTGCGGAGTGCTCCGGTTCCCTCCGCCCGCTGTCCTCCATGTCTCCTGGAGCTGCAGCAGCTTGTGGGAGCAGGGGATGTTGCGCCTCCACCATCTTAGCGTCCTCCCGGTCTTGCGTTCCTGGCAGCTCCTTTAGTAGATAGGAGTCCAGGGTGAGCGGCGCTGGGGTTCCTTGGTCCTTGGCAACTTTTAGGGACTTTCTCTTCCCCATCCCGGGCACTCCAAGCTGATGCAAATGGGCTTATTTCACTCCCGGGTGAAGGAACTCAGTCCCTACACGTCCTGCTCCATGAAGCTCCGGCCACGCCCCCCTGGGGAATATTTTGTGTGTTCTACTATTTTCAGTTGTTTCACACTTTTTTAGGTATTTCATTCCACATGTTTTAATACATAGTTTTGATGCTTTTAATGAGAATCTACAATTTTCAGAGTCCTGAAAATAAAGAAAACTCTATGAATGAGAAGAATGAGAAGGTGTGTCCAATATATATATATATATATATATATATATATATATATATATCCCCCTCCTGGGCAAATTCTTGTATAATGTCCCCATCCTGGTTTTTGTCCCTTCCTGGGCCCCTCCTGGTGTGTATATATTTTACATTTATATACATATATATATCCCACTCCTGGGCATTTTCTGGTATATATGTCCCCACCCTCCCATCCTGGTTCTCTATCCCCTTACTTGTATATATGTCCTCCTTATTGTATATATGTCCCCTTCCAGGGTCCCTACTGGTGTATATATATCCCCCTCCTCGGCACATTCTGGTATAATGTCCCCATCCTGGTATATATGTCCTCTTCCTGTACCCTTCCTGATGTGTATATATATCCCCCTCCTTGGCACATTCTGGTATGATGTCCGCATCCTGGTTTTTGTCCCCTTCCTGGTATATATGTTCGCCTTCCAAGGTCTCTCACTGCATGTTTATCTGCCGCAAAAAAAAAAAAAATTAACATTTTACTCACCCTCCCTGGCTCCTACGTCCTCTCTGAGCAGCAATGCATTTTGGCTGGATGGGCCCCCCAGCACCCCCGGGGATCTTCAGCTCAAGGAGCGCCTACCATTTCCCTCCGGTAACATCTAAATCCCTGTGGACAGAGGGACCTCTGCTGACGTCCCACCCAAGTGACCAAAAGTGGTGGGGCTTCCACCTACATAGCTGATACCTGGAAGCAGCATTATTCTTTTAAGTCCACATAGGCATAGATGTGATTATAATAGAAGCGGGGGTCTGGGTGTAACGCCCACCAGATGGGGGGGTGCAGGGGGCTGAAGCTTGCATGATTATAGTGGAGAGGAAGAAACATTACCACGCCCACCAAACAAGTCGGTCACGCCCACAGGTCCTTGTACCCAGTGGGAGTTAGCCACAACCATTCCCCGTCAGATGCCATGTCCTCGCCACCTCCGCGTTGTCCACAGCCCTGTGATGAGGTCTCCCTGACGCACCGCCTCCCTATTCTGCTCCAGTCGCCTTGCTTCCAGCCACATGGATAATTTGCATGCGATGCCCTAGGAAAGCTTTATACGCAATTTGGCCATGTGTTCAGTGGCTGAAGTGACATCGGGACTTCATAAAGCTAAGTAATTACCCCGGTCCCCCCCCTCTTCACCGGGCCTGGTACACCAGTCTTGGTTGTAATGCCCTGTTGGCGGTCCTGGCCATCTCCCGTGCATCTGATGCACATTGCTATGCCTTTATCTGGGACTCTACAATGAAGGACAATCCTCTACAGACCTCAGTGATGTCAGAGGCTAGCCATGACATGGCACAATCGATAGTGGTGTCATAGTACAGCAATGGGGCAACACAATTCTTGGGAGACCTCCTCTGATAGATATTGGGCAGCACAACCATTGAAGATTTTTTTTTTTTGGTTGCTATAAGGCAGCATAATTGTTTGGAAATCTCTATGGGTAGGTATGTAGCATCATAACCATTTGAAGACTTTTGCAGATAGCTATGGGGAAACATAATCCTTTGGAAACCTTTACGGGTAGCTATTGTGCAGCACAACCCTTCGGAGACCTCTACGGCTAGCTATGGGGCAGCACAACCCTTTGAACACATCTATGGCTAGCTATGGGGCAGCACAACCCTTTGAACACATCTATGGCTAGCTATGGGGCAGCACAACCCTTTGAACACATCTATGGCTAGCTATGAGGCAGCACAACCCTTTGAAGACTTCTACAGGTAGCTATGGGGTAGCCCAACTATTTGGAGATTTTTTTGTTTTTTTTAGGTAGCTTAGGGGTGGCACAATCCTTTGGATATCGACTCGGTGATGTCACTTGGTAGTTTTAGAGCAGCCCACCACACAAGACCTTTCCAGCAGGGGATTTATCTCTGGTGAAATGATGAGTCTCATTATCTGGTTACTCCACATGTGAAGATGTTTTCCAGACTCGCAGAAGCTGACAGTGTAGATCAGCCAGCGTGGGCTTGTTGTCTGCCATTACACTACAGATTATGATTAAGTCATGTGGAGGATTGCCATTTGCAGGGGCAGCCAGTCTCCAATGTGGGGGCACCTTGTCCGGTGACTCAAGAAACAGAGTGTAAATATCAGATAACGTTCCCCAGTCTCATTGGCCTAAGATTCAGTCCTCCCTCCCTGGCACAACTGTAAGAGACGCTCTCCAGATGTGAGAAACATCCTGAGAGAAGGAAGCTACGCAGCTCCGAGCACGGAGCGAAGACCGACACTGCAGACACAGGTGAGAGAACCCTATGACCTGAGATGAGAGTCGCCTGAAATGTAGTTGTAGACTGCACTGCCCAAGCCTAGAGTCACCTGAATTGTAGGGAGTAGACTACCCAAGACTAGAGTCACCTGAATTGTAGGGAGTAGACTACCCTGACACAAGACGAGAGTCACCCAAAATGTAGGGACTAGACTGCCCAAGACGGGAGTCACCTGAAATGTAGGTAATAGACTGCCCTGAGACAAGACGAGAGTCACCCAAAAAGTAGGGAGTAGACTGCACTGCCCAAGACAAGAGTCACCTGAAATGTAGAGAGTATCTTAGTATCATAGTATCATAGTATCATAGTTTTTAAGGTTGAAGGGAGACTCTAAGTCCATCTTGTTCAACCCGTAGCCTAACATGTTGATCCAGAGGAAGGCAAAAAAAACCCCAATGTGGCAAACAAGTTCCAATGGGGAAAAAATGTCCTTCCTTCGTCCACATCCGGCAATCAGACTAGTTCCCTGGATCAATACCCTGTCATAAAATCTAATATACATAACTGGTAATATTACATTTTTCAGGAAAGGCGTCCAGGCTCTGCTTAATGTTAGTAGTGAATCCCTCATTACAACATCATGCGGCAGAGAGTTCCATAGTCTCACTGCTCGTACAGTAAAGAATCCTCATCTGTGATTATGATTAAACCTTCTTTCCTCAAGACGTAGCGGATGCCCCCGTGTTCCAGTCACAGGCCTAGGTGTAAAAAGATCTTTGGAAAGGTCTCTGTACTGTCCCCTCATATATTTATACATTGTGATTAGATCCCCCCTAAGCCTTCATTTTTCCTGTCTTGGTATTGCAGCCCACCCATTCCTCTAATAATCTTGGTCGCTCTTCTCTGCACCCTCTCCAGTTCAGCTATGTCCTTCTTATATATCGGTGACCAGAATTGTACACAGTATATAAGTGCGGTCGCACTAGTGACTTGTACAGAGGTAGAACTATATTTTTTCATGAACACTTATACCTCTTTTAATACATCCCATTATTTTATTAGCCCTGGCAGCAGCTGCCTGACACTGGCCACTAAAGTGAAGTTTACCATCCACCCATACACCCAAGTCTTTTTCTGTGTCTGTTTTACCCAGTGTTCTACAATTAAGTACATAATCATAAATGTTATTTCCTCTACCCAAGTGCATGACCTTACATTTATCTACATTAAACTTTAATTGCCACTTCTCAGCCCAATCCTCCAATTTACATAAATCTCCCTGTAATATAAAATTATCCTCCTCTGTATTGATTACCCTGCAGAGTTTAGTATCATCTGCAAATATTGAAATTCTACTCCGCATGCCCCCAACAAGGTCATTTATAAATATGTTGAAAAGAAGCGGGCCCAATACTGACCCCTGTGGTACCCCACTATGAACTGAGACCCAGTCCGAGTACGTACCATTAATAACCACCCCTTGTTTCCTATCACTGAGCCAGTTTTTAACCCAGTTACACATATTTTCCCCTATCCCCATTATTCTCATTTTATGTACCAACCTTTTGTGTGGCACCGTATCAAAAGCTTTTGAAAAGTCCATATACACAACATCCACTGCATTTCCCTGGTCCAGGCTTGAACTTACCTCTTCATAGAAGCTGATCAGTTTGACAGGATCGATCCCTCATAAACCCATGTTGATACTCTGTCATAAGGTTATTTTTCTCGAGATACTCCAGTATAGCATCTCTCAAGAAACCCTCAAGGATTTTACCAACCGTAGAGGTGAAACTTACCGGCCTATAATTTCCCGGCTCAGTTTTTGTCCCCTTTTTGAATATTGGCACCACATTTGCTATGCGCCAGTCCTGCGGTACCGACCCTGTTATTAAGGAATCTGGGAAGATTAAAAATAATGGTCTATCTATCACAGAACTCAATTCCTGTAGTACTCTGGGGTGTAGCCATCCGGGCCCGGAGATTTGTCAACCTTAGTGATTTCGAGGTGGCGGCGTACTTCCTGCTGGGTTAAGCAGGTAATATTCAAGGGTGAATTTATGGTATCACTGGTCATGTCATCTGCCATGGCATTTTCTTGTATAAAAACCGTAGAAAAAAAGTCATTCAGCAGGTTGGCTTTACCCTCATCCCCTTCCACCATTTCACCAAGACTATTTTTAAGGGGGCCAACACTATCGCTTTTCAGTTTTTTACTGTTTATGTAGTTAAAGAATATTTTAGGATTATTTTTACTTTCTCTAGACTGCCCTGACACAAGACAAGAGTCACTTGAAATGTAAAGAGTAGACTGCACTGACACAAGACGAGAGTCACCTGAAATGTAAAGAGTAGACTGCACTGACACAAGACGAGAGTCACCTGAAATGTAAAGAGTAGACTGCACTGACACAAGACGAGAGTCACCTGAAATGTAAAGAGTAGACTGCACTGACACAAGACAAGAGTCACTTGAAATGTAAAGAGTAGACTGCACTGACACAAGACGAGAGTCACCTGAAATGTAAAGAGTAGACTGCACTGACACAAGACGATAGTCACCTGAAATGTAGGGAGTAGACTGCACTGACACAAGACGAGAGTCACCTGAAATGTAAAGAGTAGACTGCACTGACACAAGACAAGAGTCACTTGAAATGTAAAGAGTAGACTGCACTGACACAAGACGAGAGTCACCTGAAATGTAAAGAGTAGACTGCACTGACACAAGACGAGAGTCACCCAAAATGTAGGGAGTAGACTGCACTTCCCAAGACGGGAGTCACCTGAAATGTAGAGAGTAGACTGCCCTGACACAAGACGAGAGTCATCTAAATTGTAGGGAGTAGACTGCCCAAGGCAGGAGTCATCTGAAATGTAGGGAGTAGACTGCGCTGACACAAGGCGAGAGTCACCCAAAATGTAGGGAGTAGACTGCACTGCCCAAGACGGGAGTCACCTGAAATGTAGAGAGTAGACTGCCCTGACACAAGACGACAGTCACCTAAATTGTAGGGAGTAGACTGCCCAAGACAGGAGTCACCTGAAATGTAGAGTGTAGACTGCCCTGACACAAGACGAGAGTCACCCAAAATGTAGTGACTAGACTGCCCAAGACGGGAGTCACCTGAAATGTAGTGACTAGACTGCCCAAGACGGGAGTCACCTGAAATGTAGAGAATAGACTGCCGAAGACGGAAGTCACCCGAAATGTAGGGAGTAGACTGCCCAAAACGGAAGTCACCCGAAATGTAGGGAGTAGACTGCCCTGACACAAGACGAGAGTCACCCAAAATGTAGGGAGTAGATTGCCCAAGATGGAAGTCAGCTGAAATATAGGGAGTAGACTGCTCAAGGTAGGAGTCATCTGATATGTAGGGAGTAGACTGCCCTGACACAAGACGAGAGTCACCCAAAATGTAGGGAGTAGACTGCACTGACACAAGGCGAGAGTCACCCAAAATGTAGGGAGTAGACTGCTCAAGGTAGGAGTCATCTGAAATGTAGGGAGTAGACTGCGCTGACACAAGGCGAGAGTCACCCAAAATGTAGGGAGTAGACTGCACTGCCCAAGACGGGAGTCACCTGAAATGTAGAGAGTAGACAGCCCAAGACAGGAGTCACCTGAAATGTAGGGAGTAGACTGCCTTGACACAAGACCTCAGTGACACCTCAAATGTAAGAAATGGACTGCTCTAACCCAAAACCTCACAGAGTCACCTCAAATGTAGGATGTCGATCGCCTTGATCCATCACCTCAGAAAGACATCTTAAATGGAAGGAATAGACTGCCCTGACCAGAGACCTCAGTGACACCTGAAATGTAAAGAATAGACTGTCCTGACCAGAGACCTCAGAGACACCTGAAATGTAAGTGTGGCGCCCCTGAGGCTTCAGTCGCCACAGGGTACTACACCTCACTTAAGTTGCGGTACTCTTCCCGGGTATTGAGGAGGTCGGTGCCGGTTACGCATCCAAACATTCCATATATATACACTGTGTGCAGAATTATTAGGCAAATGAGTATTTTGATCGCATGATACTTTTTATACATGTCGTCCTACTCCAAGCTGTATAGGCTGAGAGCCAACTACCAATGAAGTAAATCAGGTGATGTGCATCTCTGTAATGAGGAGGGGTGCGGTGTAATGACATCAACACCCTATATAAGGTGTGCTTAATTATTAGGCAACTTTCTTTCCGTTGGCAAAATGGGTCAGAAGAGAGATTTGACGGGCTCTGAAAAGTACAAAATTGTGAGATGTCTTGCAGAGGGATGCAGCAGTCTTGAAAGTGCCAAACTTTTGAAGCGTGATCACCGAACAATCAAGCGTTTCATGGCAAATAGCCAACAGGGTCGCAAGAAGCGTGCTGGGCAAAAATGGCGCAAAATAACTGCCCATGAATTGAGGAAAATCAAGCATGAAGCTGCAAGGTTACTGGAGTATCAAAAAGCACAAGGTGTGCCATACTCAGGGACATGGCCAAGGTAAGGAAGGCTGAAAACCACCACCTCTGACCAAGAAACATAAGATAAAACCTCAAGACTGGGCCAAGAAATATCTTAAGACTGATTTTTCAAAGCTTTTATGGACTGATGAAATGAGAGTGACTGGAATAAGCTGGTATCAGCAAAGATGAACTTGTGGGACCTTTTCGGGTTGAGGATGGAGTGAAGCTCAACTCCCAGATCTACTGCCAGTTTCTGGAAGACAACTTCTTCAAGCAGCGGTACAGGAAGAAGTCGGTATCGTTCAAGAAAAACATGATTTCATGCAGGACAATGCTCCATCACATGCATCCAACTACTCCACAGCGTGGCTGGCCAGTAAAGGTCTAAAAGATGAAAAAATAATGACATGGCCCCCTTGTTCACCTGATCTGAACCCCATATAGAGAACCTGTGGTCCCTCATTAAATGTGAGATCTACAGGGAGGGAAAACAGTGCACCTCTGGGAATAGTGTCTGGAGGCTCTGGGTGGCTGGAGGCTGTGGTGTCTGGAGGCTGTGGTGTCTGGAGGCTGTGGTGGCTGGAGGCTGTGGTGGCTGGAGGCTGTGGTGTCTGGAGCCTGTGGTGGCTGGAGCCTGTGGTGGCTGGAGGCTGCGGTGGCTGGAGGCTGCGGTGTCTGGAGGCTGTGGTGACTGGAGGCTGTGGTGTCTGGAGGCTGTGGTGGCTGGAGGCTGTGGTGGCTGGAGGCTGTGGTGTCTGGAGAATGTGGTGGCTGGAGCCTGTGGTGGCTGGAGGCTGCGGTGGCTGGAGGCTGCGGTGTCTGGAGGCTGTGGTGTCTGCTGCACGCAATGTTGATGGTAACAGATCAAGCAATGACAGAATCTATGGCTTGAGGCTGTTGAGTGTCATCAGAAAGAAAGGTGGCGATATATATATATTGGGCACTCATTTTTGGGGTTTTGTTTTTGCAGTCAGAAATGTTTATTTCTATATTGTGTGCAGTTATATTGGTTTCCTGGTGACAACAAACAAGTGAGATAGAATATATTTGTTTTTTATTAAGTTGCCTAATAATTCTGCACAGTAATAGTCACCTGCACAAAGAGATCCTCCTAAGAAGCCAAATCTAAAAACCCTCCAACTGCCAAAATATTAACCCCTCCAACTGCCAAAATATTAAGCTTTGATATTTATGAGTCTTTTGGGTTGATTGAGAACATAGTTGTTGATCAATAATAAAAAAAATCCTCTAAAATACAACTTGCCTAATAATTCTGCACACAGTGTATACAGCAGGTTGCCCTCCACACTGGGGACCGGGCTAGGGTCGGGTCTTAAGGTTGCCACCAATCACTGGGGCTTCCACCCACTAGTGACAGGAACTCGGGGATGGGGGGGGGGGCAGCCACTGGGGGAGAGTGAGGAGCACAGATGCAGGGAGTCGTGCCCTGACACATGTTGGGGAAGGATTCAAGGGAGCTTAGCGGTGCAATCTGTGTGATACGGGAGCAAATACGGTCGCTTAGGGGAGAGCTTGATTACTCCCTCAGGACCGGCGCAGTTCAGAGTACGGAGTCCTAGGGTGGCGTACACTTCAGGTTGCGCCACCAGAATCCGCCAGACAGGGGGATTATATGTCCCTCTGGCTATCACAAGATCCCGGAGCACAGTAGCAACATATAGCCCGGAGTAATTGTCGCGGGCAGAGGGGCCGCGCTCACTCCGCTCGGGTCCGGGGCTTCTGCTGCTGCTCGGTGGCTCGAGCAGTGGGCCGGACCCGGGGACTCGAGCAGTGCTCCTCGCCCACGAGTGAAAAGGGGTGGTTTGTTTGAGGAGATAGTTCGTGACGCCACCCACGGATCGTGGTGATAATGGGCACCATTGCTGCTGGTAACAGGGATTCCGGGAGCGATGGCAGGGAGCAGCTAGGATGTTGGTTCTCCCTCCGTGGTTAGGGGTTGGTGATCCCGGGGCCCGGTGGCGGGACGGGGAGGCAGGGTAGCTGTGGTGCAGGGTTGCAGGGGCAGCGCAGTGCGGTGCAGGATGGCACTGTTGTACTCACTCAGGCACAAATTCATAGAGTCTCTGCTAAACCAAACGGCTGGATGGACAGGTCCTGCAGCCGGCTGCAGTGTCTTTGCTCTCCCCGGACAGGTTGATGGTGGCTGTCTTTCCCTGCACCGTTGTGTATGTATTGACCCCGATGGTTTCCCAATGGTAGTCCGCTCCCCGGTGTGTATGTACCGAAGGAGCCCGTGTTGCCCGCAGGCGCTGGCCCTTGGATCTTTAGCCTCTGGCGGTGGCTTTCTATCCTCACTGTGTGGACGGTTGCCTTCTGTCGGGTCTTGGGTGTTAGGGAACCCCTGGGGTTCCGGTCACTCTCGCATTTGACCGTTGTCGGCCGCTCCTAGCCTAGTTGGGGTCTGATGGTCCTGCCTTAGTGTGCTTGGTACAACTCCGCTCCCCGGTTCGGTACCGGCGGGCTACCGCCCGTCCCCGGTCCTACGGTTCCGCTGACTAGTACCACCTCCTGCAGACGGCCACCACCGTCTGCCGACCTTGCTGACAGTGTCTGGGCTCCTACCCAGACACTAGCAGTTTCTCCTCTCACTTTCCACTCCACAACTCAACTCCTCCACTCCACTTGAACTCCAAACTACAACTAACTACTTTTTCCCGCCTCCAGGCCTGTGAACTCCTCGGTGGGTGGGGCCAACCGCCTGGCTCCGCCCCACCTGGTGTGGACATCAGACCCTGGAGGGAGGCAACAAGGATTTTGTTGACTGATGTAGACTATCCAGGGGAGGGTGTGTATGTATGTGTTGTGTTTGTGACTACCTGGCTAGTCAAGGGTGTCACATCATGATCATGGTCAGACCCCAAACGGACTTGCGCGCATGCAGACGAGACGAGAACTTTAACACCGAACAGGGATCCCCAAGCACTTCAGGTCACGGGGATCCACACAGAAAAGCGCAAGAAGGAAGGGCCCACAGTCCACAACACCGTCAGTGACTTCCGAATTATCCGGGATTGGCTAGGGCCCGTCACGGCAGAGACCGGCACTCCAAGGGTGACAACCGGACTGTGAGTAAAAGACTTTGAACCGCAACCACTGAGTCAGCCCCTCATTGCCAGCAATGGCGCCTCGCGCTCCGGCGCCAACGGCCACTACCGCCCCCATCATCCTCCCTGGGGCCTAGCTCTACCTGTGGGGAGCTGAACCATCCCAGCTGGGACACCATCCGCCCCACAGGACAGCACCCTCAGCGGCGGCTAATCCCTGGCCAGGTAACCAAAGTGGCGTCATGATACAACTACTTCTTCCAATATCCTCATCATCCCACCATCGTTCTCCACTTTCCTCTTTCGTGGACACCTCAGGGTCACGAAATCGGGCAGGGACACCCGTGACAATCCCCTGACCCTCACCGGCCTGGTGACTAGTATTCCTCAGACCCCGTGGGGTACTCCATAAGGAATAGACTGTCCTGACCAGAGACCTCAGAGACACCTGAAATGTGAGGAATAGACTGTCCTGACCAGAGACCTCAGAGACACCTGAAATGTGAGGATTAGACTGTCCTGACTAGAGACCTCAGCGACCCCTGAAATGTAAAGAATAGACTGTTCTGACCTGAGACCTCAGCGACACCTGAAATGTAAAGAATAGACTGTCCTGACCAGAGACCTCAGAGACACCTGAAATGTGAGGAATAGACTGTCCTGACCAGAGACCTCAGAGACACCTGAAATGTAAAGAATAGACTGTTGTGACCTGAGACCTCAGCGACACCTGAAATGTAAAGAATAGACTGTCCTGACTAGTGACCTCAGCGACACCTGAAATGTAAATGTGGCGCCCTGGACAAGCCAGGTCGTCACAGCACAACACCCTACACACCCCACACTCCCGGTCAGGCACACCAAAGTCAGACAAAAACCCTTGTTGCCTTCCTCCAGGGGCTGATGTCCACACCAGGGGGTGGGCCAGGCGGTTGGCCCCGCCCCCCGAGGAGTTCACAGTCCTGGAGGCGGGAAAAGTAGGGCAGATTAGTGTTGGAAGTGAAAGTGGAAGGAGGGAAGTGGCAGAAGAGAAGCCTGAAGTTGGTCCGGGTGTGTGGCCCGGACAGATCAGCAAGGTTGGCAGACGGTGGCGACTGTCTGCAGGAGTGGCCTATTGGAGCTAACCGTAAGGACCGTGGACGGGCGGTGGCCCGGCGGTACCGGACCGGTACGCAAAGAGAAGCCAGCACCATCCGGCAGGGGCTTACGGACCCCGGCAAGGCTAGGAGTCGCCGTGAATTTGCCAAATCCGTTAGCGAAGGGAACCTCCTGGGTTTCCCAGCAGCCAAGTCCCGTCAGAAGGCAACAGTCCAACCGAGAGAGGGAAACACAGTCACCGCCAAGGCTAGAGTTCCCAGGGCCAGAGCCTGCGGCCAAAAGGGGCTCCTTCAGCACCCATCCAAGCTGGGGAGCGGGTTACCGGTGGGAACCCATTGGAACCGTACACGTTACACAGGTGCAGGGAAAGGCAGTCACCATCAACCTGCCGGGAGGAGAAACACCGCAGACGTCTGTGGGACCCGTCCATCCAGCCATGTGTTTTACCGAGAACTGTGTCCTCATCATTGGCTGAGTGAGTACCACCGTGCCGTGCGGCACAGCGCTGCCCCCGCGACCCTGCACCTCGCCAGGCCCCGTAGCCCGCCTGCCATCCATCCCTACCCCATCACCGGGCCCCGGGACAACCAACCCCCTACCCACGGAGGGGAGAACTAACATCCAGGCTGCTCCCAGTCATCGCTTCCGGGATCCCCGTCCAGAGCAGCGGTGGTGTCACCAATATCACCACAACCGTGGGTGGCGTCACGGACAATAACCAAATCCCCACAATCCAATCCCCGCCCTTTTCACTCACGGGCGAGGAGCGCCGCTCGAGTCCCCGGGATCCGGCCCACCGCTCGAGCCACCACCGAGCAGCAGCAGCCGCAGCAGTGGCCGGACCCGAGCAGTGGGAGAGTGCAGCGTCCCCTCCTCCGCCCGTGACAACTTGGCGTAACGAACAGGATCATACCGCTCTGTCGTCTGGTAGAGGTGCGCCTTGTTACCGCCGGAGGTGTCCGACCGAAAAATTTGAGAAGCCGCCATCTTGGGCGCGAAAAATTCCCGCTCAAGCGTCTCCTCGAGTAGTGGAGGCGCGAAGGCCGAAGCCCCGCCCCTGTAGAGGAGGAGCCGGAAAGAGACTAAGGGGGACTGATGGCGTCTGGCCGCATGTAGCTTGCAGCTATACGAGCAGGGACGCCGGGACCCCGCGATCCGCTGAGCCCTGCAAAGGATGTCTGCCCCACCCCCGCAATCCGCTGAGCCCTGCAAAGGATGTCTGCCCCACCCAGCTATGCGGAGGCTACCGAGCCGGTGCCTGGAACAGCGGCGTAGCTGAGGGCCCGAACGGCAGGGATCTGCCAACACTACCGACGTCAGATATGCACACTGATGGAACAGTGGACCGCGGAGGTGGAGGAGGTAGCTGCAGTCGCCCGGGTGTATGAAATGGAAGCAATGATGGAGGAGCTGGTGAGTGACCCACGCCCCTGTGTCCCCGAGGGACCAGCCATTGCGGCTGAGGGACCCGGTCTACCCCTGGCCCCCATGCCGCCTCAGTCTTCCTTGCCCGTGCACCGTGCTGCGCCTGGTCCGTCTGGCGTACACACCTTCGTGACAGTGGCCGAGAGAGTGGCGAGCCCAGAGGCTGCGGCAGCTGGCGACGACCCGCCTGGCGCAGGGACGGATGATAGCGACTCCAGACCGGACACAGAGCCTGTTTCCGAGGAAGATGAAGGGGTCGTTGCCCTGTGTGACATGGAGGCCACTTACATCCCCCGGAGCGGAAATAATTGGGTATCGTGCGGCCCTCCCACGTCGCGCCTGCTATGCACTGGAGGGGCTGATTCCCGTGTTCCTCCACCCGGGGCCGGCTGAGGATGATGAAAGCGAGCAGTGAAGCTGGCGGTCCTCCGCCTAAAAGTTGTCCCCGTTGGGACCACCAAAGTACCGTTTAAAAGTTTTAATTGAATGATAAGTAAATAATGGATGAGAAGTTACCTGATTTGAAGCCTTGATTTGAGCCAGTTGTTGCCGGCAACTGGTCCCCGTTGGGACCCCTTTAACAAATACGTAGGAACTACTACGGACAAGCCCGAGAACTGGCAGGGCAACCACGAAATTGTGGTATGTGAATAAAAATATGTTTTAAGGCTATACCGTAACCGCCTCCGGAAAGGCTGATTTGGAGGATGGGCCTGGAGGGAAGTGATGGCCCAGGCCCGCCACTACCGCAACCGGTGGCAATCCTCTGGGGGTTTCAGGGGCTCCCCATGGACGTGGGTTCCTGAAAAGGACAGAACCCGCTCGGGTAGCTTGTGCTGGACTGGGGTCAAGGGGTGCTGCCTGTTTGCTTAGGGGCAGCATCAGGGCCAGGTTACTTGGGTGGGAGAGAGTGGAAGCCGTAACCGTTTTGCAACGTTTAAGTAAGAGTACCTCCCGATGTGGGAAGATGTTATTATAATTGTAACCTGTTTTACCGTTTATCTTTCAAGTTTGTGAAAATAAAACCGGTGATGGACGGGCAGCCCGCGGACGGTCTGCATTTTACTAAGGGGAAATGTGGCGCCCTGGACAAGCCAGGTCGTCACAGCACAACACCCCACACTCCCAGTCAGGCACACCGAAGTCAGACAAAAACCCTTGTTGCCTTCCTCCAGGGGCTGATGTCCACACCAGGGGGTGGGCCAGGCGGTTGGCCCCACCCACCGAGGAGTTCACAGTCCTGGAGGCGGGAAAAGTAGTGCAGATTAGTGTTGGAAGTGAAAGTGGAAGGAGGGAAGTGGCTGAAGAGAAGCCTGAAGTTGGTCCGGGTGTGTGGCCCGGACGGATCAGCAAGGTTGGCAGACGGTGGTGACCGTCTGCAGGAGTGGCCTATTGGAGCTAACCGTAAGGACCGTGGACGGGCGGTGGCCCGGCGGTACCGGACCGGTACGCAAAGAGAAGCCAACACCATCCGGCAGGGGCTTACGGACCCCGGCAAGGCGTCGCCGTGAATTTGCCAAATCCGTTAGCGAAGGGAACCTCCTGGGTTTCCCAGCAGCCAAGTCCCGTCAGAAGGCAACAGTCCAACCGAGAGAGGGAAACACAGTCACCGCCAAGGCTAGAGTTCTCAGGGCCAGAGCCTGCGGGCAAAAGGGGCTCCTTCAGCACCCATCCAAGCTGGGGAGCGGGTTACCGGTGGGAACCCATCGGAACCGTACACGTTACACAGTTGCAGGGAAAGGCAGTCACCATCAACCCGACGGGAGGAGAAACACCGCAGCCGTCTGTGGGACCCGTCCATCCAGCCATGTGTTTTACCGAGAACTGTGTCCTCATCATTGGCTGAGTGAGTACCACCGTGCCGTGCGGCACAGCGCTGCCCCCGCGACCCTGCACCTCGCCAGGCCACGTAGCCCGCCTGCCATCCATCCCTACCCCATCACCGGGCCCCAGGACAACCAACCCCCTACCCACGGAGGGGAGAACTAACATCCAGGCTGCTCCCAGTCATCGCTCCCGGGATCCCCGTCCAGAGCAGCGGTGGTGTCACCAATATCACCACAACCGTGGGTGGCGTCACGGACAATAACCAAATCCCCACCATCCAATCCCCACCCTTTTCACTCACGGGCGAGGAGCGCCGCTCGAGTCCCCGGGATGCGGCCCACCGCTCGAGCCACCACCGAGCAGCAGCAGCCGCAGCAGCGGCCGGACCCGAGCAGTGGGAGAGCGCAGCGTCCCCACCTCCGCCCGCAACATAAAGAATAGACTGTCCTGACTAGAGACCTCAGCGACACCTGAAATGTGAGGAATAGACTGTCCTGACCAGAGACCTCAGAGACACCTGAAATGTAAAGAATAGACTGTCCTGACTAGAGACCTCAGAGACACCTGAAATGTGAGGAATAGACTGTCCTGACCAGAGACCTCAGAGACACCTGAAATGTGAGGAATAGACTGTCCTGACCAGAGACCTCAGCGACACCTGAAATGTGAGGAATAGACTGTCCTGACCAGAGACCTCAGAGACACCTGAAATGTAAAGAATAGACTGTCCTGACCAGAGACCTCAGAGACACCTGAAATGTAAAGAATAGACTGTCCTGACCAGAGACCTCAGAGACACCTGAAATGTGAGGAATAGACTGTCCTGACCAGAGACCTCAGAGACACCTGAAATGTGAGGAATAGACTGTCCTGACCAGAGACCTCATAGACACCTGAAATGTAAAGAATAGACTGTCCTGACCAGAGACCTCAGAGACACCTGAAATGTGAGGAATAGACTGTCCTGACCAGAGACCTCAGAGACACCTGAAATGTAAAGAATAGACTGTCCTGACCAGAGACCTCAGAGATACCTGAAATGTAAAGAATAGACTGTCCTGACCAGAGACCTCAGTGACACCTGAAATGTGAGGAATAGACTGTTCTGACGAGAGACCTCAGCGACACCTGAAATGTGAGGAATAGACTGTCCTGACCAGAGACCTCAGCGACACCTGAAATGTGAGGAATAGACTGTCCTGACCAGAGACCTCAGAGACACCTGAAATGTAAAGAATAGACTGTCCTGACCAGAGACCTCAGAGACACCTGAAATGTGAGTTATAGACTGTCCTGACCAGAGACCTCAGAGACACCTGAAATGTAAAGAATAGACTGTCCTGACCAGAGACCTCAGAGACACCTGAAATGTAAAGAATAGACTGTCCTGACCAGAGACCTCAGAGACACCTGAAATGTGAGGAATAGACTGTCCTGACCAGAGACCTCAGAGACACCTGAAATGTGAGGAATAGACTGTCCTGACGAGAGACCTCAGAGATACCTGAAATGTAAAGAATAGACTGTCCTGACCAGAGACCTCAGAGACATCTGAAATGTAAAGAATAGACTGTCCTGACCAGAGACCTCAGAGATACCTGAAATGTAAAGAATGGACTGTCCTGACCAGAGACCTCAGAGACACCTGAAATGTAAAGAATAGACTGTCCTGACCAGAGACCTCAGTGACACCTGAAATGTGAGGAATAGACTGTCCTGACCAGAGACCTCAGAGATACCTGAAATGTAAAGAATAGACTGTCCTGACCAGAGACCTCAGCAACACCTGAAATGTGAGGAATAGACTGTCCTGACCAGAGACCTCAGAGACACCTGAAATGTGAGGAATAGACTGTCCTGACCAGAGACCTCAGAGACACCTGAAATGTAAAGAATAGACTGTCCTGACCAGAGACCTCAGAGACACCTGAAATGTAAAGAATAGACTGTCCTGACCAGAGACCTCAGTGACACCTGAAATGTAAAGAATAGACTGTCCTGACCAGAGACCTCAGAGACACCTGAAATGTAAAGAATAGACTGTCCTGACCAGAGACCTCAGAGACACCTGAAATGTAAAGAATAGACTGTCCTGACCAGAGACCTCAGAGATACCTGAAATGTAAAGAATAGACTGTCCTGACCAGAGACCTCAGTGACACCTGAAATGTGAGGAATAGACTGTCCTGACCAGAGACCTCAGCGACACCTGAAATGTGAGGAATAGACTGTCCTGACCAGAGACCTCAGCGACATCTGAAATGTGAGGAATGGACTGTCCTGACCAGAGACCTCAGAGACACCTGAAATGTAAAGAATAGACTGTCCTGACCAGAGACCTCAGAGACACCTGAAATGTGAGGAATAGACTGTCCTGACCAGAGACCTCAGAGATACCTGAAATGTAAAGAATAGACTGTCCTGACCAGAGACCTCAGAGACACCTGAAATGTAAAGAATAGACTGTCCTGACCAGAGACCTCAGAGATACCTGAAATGTTAAGAATGGACTGTCCTGACCAGAGACCTCAGAGACACCTGAAATGTGAGGAATAGACTGTCCTGACCAGAGACCTCAGAGACACCTGAAATGTAAAGAATAGACTGTCCTGACCAGAGACCTCAGAGACACCTGAAATGTGAGGAATAGACTGTCCTGACCAGAGACCTCAGAGACACCTGAAATGTGAGGAATAGACTGTCCTGACCAGAGACCTCAGAGACACCTGAAATGTGAGGAATAGACTGTCCTGACCAGAGACCTCAGAGATACCTGAAATGTGAGGAATAGACTGTCCTGACCAGAGACCTCAGAGACACCTGAAATGTGAGGAATAGACGGTCCTTACCAGAGACCTCAGCGACACCTGAAATGTAAAGAATAGATTGTCCTGACCAGAGACCTCAGCGACACCTGAATTGTAAAGAATAGACTGTCCTGACCAGAGACCTCAGAGACACCTGAAATGTGAGGAATAGACTGTCCTGACCAGAGACCTCAGAGACACATGAAATGTAAAGAATAGACTGTCCTGACCAGAGACCTCACAGACACCTGAAATGTAAAGAATAGACTGTCCTGACCAGAAACCTCAGAGACACCTGAAATGTGAGGAATAGACTGTCCTGACCAGAGACCTCAGAGATACCTGAAATGTGAGGAATAGACTGTCCTGACCAGAGACCTCAGAGATACCTGAAATGTGAGGAATAGACTGTCCTGACCAGAGACCTCAGAGACACCTGAAATGTGAGGAATAGACTGTCCTGACCAGAGACCTCAGAGACACCTGAAATGTGAGGAATAGACTGTGCTGACCAGAGACCTCAGAGACACCTGAAATGTGAGGAATAGACTGTCCTTACCAGAGACCTCAGAGACACCTGAAATGTGAGGAATAGACTGTCCTGACCAGAGACCTCAGCAACACCTGAAATGTGAGGAATAGACTGTCCTGACCAGAGACCTCAGAGACACCTGAAATGTCAGGAATGGACTGTCCTGACCAGAGACCTCAGAGACACCTGAAATGTAAAGAATAGACTGTCCTGACCAGAGACCTCAGAGACACCTGAAATGTAAAGAATAGACTGTCCTGACCAGAGACCTCAGAGACACCTGAAATGTAAAGAATGGACTGTCCTGACCAGAGACCTCAGAGACACCTGAAATGTAAAGAATAGACTGTCCTGACCAGAGACCTCAGAGACACCTGAAATGTAAAGAATATACTGTCCTGACCAGAGACCTCAGAGACACCTGAAATGTAAAGAATAGACTGTCGTGACCAGAGACCTCAGCAACACCTGAAATGTGAGGAATAGACTGTCCTGACCAGAGACCTCAGCGACACCTGAAATGTGAGGAATAGACTGTCCTGACCAGAGACCTCAGAGACACCTGAAATGTAAAGAATAGACTGTCCTGACCAGAGACCTCAGAGACACCTGAAATGTAAAGAATAGACTGTCCTGACCAGAGACCTCAGAGACACCTGAAATGTAAAGAATAGACTGTCCTTACCAGAGACCTCAGAGACACCTGAAATGTAAAGAATAGAATGTCCTGACCAGAGACCTCAGTGACACCTGAAATGTAAAGAATAGACTGTCCTGACCAGAGACCTCAGAGACACCTGAAATGTAAAGAATAGACTGTCCTGACCAGAGACCTCAGCGACACCTGAAATGTGAGGAATAGACTGTCCTGACCAGAGACCTCAGAGACACCTGAAATGTGAGGAATAGACTGTCCTGACCAGAGACCTCAGAGACACCTGAAATGTAAAGAATAGACTGTCCTGACCAGAGACCTCAGCAACACCTGAAATGTGAGGAATAGACTGTCCTGACCAGAGACCTCAGCAACACCTGAAATGTGAGGAATAGACTGTCCTGACCAGAGACCTCAGAGACACCTGAAATGTAAAGAATAGACTGTCCTGACAAGAGACCTCAGAGACACCTGAAATGTGAGGAATAGACTGTCCTGACCAGAGACCTCAGAGACACCTGAAATGTGAGGAATAGACTGTCCTGACCAGAGACCTCAGAGACACCTGAAATGTGAGGAATAGACTGTTCTGACCAGAGACCTCAGCGACATCTGAAATGTAAAGAATAGACTGTCCTGACCAGAGACCTCAGAGACACCTGAAATGTGAGGAATAGACTGTCCTGACCAGAGACCTCAGCGACACCTGAAATGTGAGGAATAGACTGTCCTGACCAGAGACCTCAGCAACACCTGAAATGTGAGGAATAGACTGTCCTGACCAGAGACCTCAGCAACACCTGAAATGTGAGGAATAGACTGTCCTGACCAGAGACCTCAGCAACACCTGAAATGTGAGGAATAGACTGTCCTGACCAGAGACCTCAGCGACACCTGAAATGTAAAGAATAGACTGTCCTGACCAGAGACCTCAGCGACACCTGAAATGTGAGGAATAGACTGTCCTGACCAGAGACCTCAGCGACACCTGAAATGTGAGGAATAGACTGTCCTGACCAGAGACCTCAGAGACACCTGAAATGTGAGGAATAGACTGTTCTGACCAGAGACCTCAGCGACATCTGAAATGTAAAGAATAGACTGTCCTGACCAGAGACCTCAGAGACACCTGAAATGTGAGGAATAGATTGTCCTGACCAGAGACCTCAGCGACACCTGAAATGTGAGGAATAGACTGTCCTGACCAGAGACCTCAGCAACACCTGAAATGTGAGGAATAGACTGTCCTGACCAGAGACCTCAGCAACACCTGAAATGTGAGGAATAGACTGTCCTGACCAGAGACCTCAGAGACACCTGAAATGTAAAGAATAGACTGTCCTGACCAGAGACCTCAGCAACACCTGAAATGTGAGGAATAGACTGTCCTGACCAGAGACCTCAGCAACACCTGAAATGTGAGGAATAGACTGTCCTGACCAGAGACCTCAGAGACACCTGAAATGTAAAGAATAGACTGTCCTGACCAGAGACCTCAGAGACACCTGAAATGTAAAGAATAGACTGTCCTGACCAGAGACCTCAGAGACACCTGAAATGTAAAGAATAGACTGTCCTTACCAGAGACCTCAGAGACACCTGAAATGTAAAGAATAGAATGTCCTGACCAGAGACCTCAGTGACACCTGAAATGTAAAGAATAGACTGTCCTGACCAGAGACCTCAGAGACACCTGAAATGTAAAGAATAGACTGTCCTGACCAGAGACCTCAGCGACACCTGAAATGTGAGGAATAGACTGTCCTGACCAGAGACCTCAGAGACACCTGAAATGTGAGGAATAGACTGTCCTGACCAGAGACCTCAGAGACACCTGAAATGTAAAGAATAGACTGTCCTGACCAGAGACCTCAGCAACACCTGAAATGTGAGGAATAGACTGTCCTGACCAGAGACCTCAGCAACACCTGAAATGTGAGGAATAGACTGTCCTGACCAGAGACCTCAGCAACACCTGAAATGTGAGGAATAGACTGTCCTGACCAGAGACCTCAGAGACACCTGAAATGTAAAGAATAGACTGTCCTGACCAGAGACCTCAGAGACACCTGAAATGTGAGGAATAGACTGTCCTGACCAGAGACCTCAGAGACACCTGAAATGTGAGGAATAGACTGTTCTGACCAGAGACCTCAGCGACATCTGAAATGTAAAGAATAGACTGTCCTGACCAGAGACCTCAGAGACACCTGAAATGTGAGGAATAGACTGTCCTGACCAGAGACCTCAGAGACACCTGAAATGTGAGGAATAGACTGTCCTGACCAGAGACCTCAGCGACACCTGAAATGTAAAGAATAGACTGTCCTGACCAGAGACCTCAGCGACACCTGAAATGTGAGGAATAGACTGTCCTGACCAGAGACCTCAGCGACACCTGAAATGTGAGGAATAGACTGTCCTGACCAGAGACCTCAGAGACACCTGAAATGTGAGGAATAGACTGTTCTGACCAGAGACCTCAGCGACATCTGAAATGTAAAGAATAGACTGTCCTGACCAGAGACCTCAGAGACACCTGAAATGTGAGGAATAGACTGTCCTGACCAGAGACCTCAGCGACACCTGAAATGTGAGGAATAGACTGTCCTGACCAGAGACCTCAGAGACACCTGAAATGTGAGGAATAGACTGTCCTGACCAGAGACCTCAGAGACACCTGAAATGTGAGGAATAGACTGTCCTGACCAGAGACCTCAGAGATACCTGAAATGTGAGGAATAGACTGTCCTGACCAGAGACCTCAGAGACACCTGAAATGTAAAGAATAGACTGTCCTGACCAGAGACCTCAGAGACACCTGAAATGTAAAGAATAGACTGTCCTGACCAGAGACCTCAGAGACACCTGAAATGTGAGGAATAGACTGTCCTGACCAGAGACCTCAGCAACACCTGAAATGTGAGGAATATGTGTCGCCCTGGGCAAGCCAGGGGACACAGATAACAACACCACTACACCCCACACTCCAGGTAGGCACACCTGCTAACCAGAAATCCTTGTTGCCTCCCTCCAGGAGTCGGTGATGCACACCAGGGGGTGGGCCAGGCGGTTGGCTCCGCCCACCAAGGAGCTCACAACTCTGGAGGCAGGAAGTTACCAGGCAGATTAGCTCAGGAGGAGCTTGAGTGAGGAGCAGAGAAAGCTCAGGGAGGAGCAGGAGTCGAGTCAGGGACATGAAGGAGTGAACAGCAGATTAGCCCAGGCAGGGCTTGAGTAAAGAAGCAGCTTAGCCCAGGCAGGGGCTAGAGTAAACAACAAGAAGTGAAAGTGAAGGAAAGGAAAGTGGAAAAGGAGGAAAGCAAGAAGTGGAGAGAGCGCAGAGAGTGCACAGAGCCTGAGAGCCCAGCTGTGTGTAGGGCTAGAACAGCAAGGTCAGCGACGGCGGTGACTGTCCGGAGGGGGACCGTTTGGAAGTTCCTGGAAGGACCCCGTTGGCTGTGTGCCCGGTGGTCTGGAGCAGTGTTCCGAAGGACAGTCAGCACCAGGGCAGGGGCCTCTCGGACCCCGGCAAGGCTAGGAGTCGCCCAATTTGCCGAATCCGTCAGTGAAGGGGACGCAGATCCCCCAGCAACAAAGTCCCGATTGACGGCAACAGCCCGACCATTACCGGGGAGACACCGCCACCGCCAAGGCACCAGTTTCCCCAGGGCCAGCGCCTGCGGGCAAAGTGTAGAGCTCCTCCGGCCCAGATTGCAGTCGGGGAGCGGGTAACCGGAGGGAATCCACCGCTACCATCAGTCAAACAGGTGCAAGGAAGAGAGACGTCACCGTCACCTACCGGGAGTGCAGGTGCAACCGTCTGTGGGACCGTCCTACCAGCCGTTGGTTTACCGTACAAACTGTGTCCGTGTCTCAGGCTGAGTGAGTACCACAGTGCCGCAAGGCACAGCGCTGCCCCCGCGTCCCTGCGCCCTCCAGGCCCTACACTTCACATCTCTTCACCGGGCCCCGGGATCACCAACCCCTACCCACGGAGGGGCAACACAACACCTGGCTGCTCCAATCACCATCCCCGGGACCCCCACACTGAGCAGCGGTGGTGCCATCACCACAACCGTGGGTGGCGTCACGAACTATAATCCCAACAAACACCCACCCTTTCACTCACGGGCGAGGAGTGTCGCTCGAGACACCCCGGGATCCGGCCCGCAGCTCGAGCCACCAGGAGCAACTGCCGGACCCGAGCAGAAGGGGTGAGCGCGGTGTGCTGACACCCTCCTCCCCGCCCGCGACAACTTGGCGTCACGAACAGGATCTTACCGCTCTGCCGTCTGGTAGAGGTGCGCCTTGTTACCGCCGGAGGTATCCGGCAGAAAAATTTCAGAAGTCGCCATCTTTGGCGCGAAAAGTTCCCGCTCGAGCGTCTTCTCGAGCAGTAGAGGCGCGAAGGCCAAAAATCCGCCCCGAGAGAGGAGGGGCCGGAAAGAGCTAAGGGGGACGGAAACAAGATGTCTGCGCCCGACGGAGCCGCTGGAAGAGCAGTGGTCGCAGCCGCAGCGGCACCCGCGGATGGGAATGGGCCTGCCCAGGTCCCGGCCGTACTGGCGGGAGGTGCCGCGGCCCCCGCGCTTGCTCAGGTCATGCCGTTTTCCTTGCCCTATGCACCCGGAGCTGCCTGGCTACCGCAGTATGACGGGAAACCGGATGCCTTGCAGGCCTTCCGGAAAAAGCTTAACCCGTTGCTAGAGCTGTACCCCCTGACTGATAAGCAACGTGCAGCGATAGTGCTGGGCCAGTTAACCTGTGCGGCGGAGCAGGAAGCGGAGACCTGGGCCGAGGGGGACCGGCTCTCTGTAGCCACCATCTTCGAGAAGCTACAGACTGCCTTCGAGACCCGGACTGAAGCTGAGCTGAGGATGCAGTTTTACCAGTGCCGGCAGCGAGCTGGGGATAGCATTCGGGACTATGCCCTACGTCTGCAGACCGCCCTCCGCACGCTAAAGCGGGTGAACTCTATTAATGAGGCGGATAGCAACAAGATGTTAGTGGAGCAATTCGCACAGGGGATGAGGTCCCCTGAGGATCGTAAACAACTCCGGCTGTGGGCTCTGGAACACCCTGATGTGGACTTTGCTGTGTTAAAGGAGCGAGCTATCAAAGCACTACAGCCCCCAGCTGCTGAAGTTCTGGAACCTGTCCCGTGGCCCGTCGGGACAGCTCCTGTTGTGGCGGCCCCAGCCAAACCAACCTCCTTACTACCTGCAGCCTCGAGCAGCGCAGTGGAAGAACTGGCAGCCCAGGTCCGTCGCCTGGATGGAGACCTTGCTAAAATCCTTGCTGCACTACAACCTCTGACCAGATCTCAGCCCCCAGCGCAGATACAGCTTGCTGACAGTCCCGAAGATGTTCCCTGGATGCAGCAGAGAAGCGCTAACAACCCGCGGAGCAGACCTCCAATCTGCTACAAGTGCCGTAAGCCGGGCCATGTTTACCGACAGTGCCCGTTAAACGAGCAACCCCTGGGGCCCCGGGCCAATCCTCAGGAGTAGAACACCGTGGCCCCCCGGACTGGCGAGACCGATACGTCGGGGCCCGCCCTATCATCCCTGTGGCTGTGGACGGCATACCCGTGATGGCTCTCTTGGACACTGGATCACAGGTAACTACCATACCGTACACATTGTATCAGCGATATTGGGCCACAGACGAGCTAGCGCCTCCAGACAATAGTATAAATTTGATTGCCGCTAATGGACTTCCATTGACCCAGGTGGGGTATAAAGAGGTGGCTATGACAGTGGGGCAAGCTGAACTGCAACACCAGGGCATGATTGTGATCATGAATGAGCCTAGTGATCATAACCCGAAAATAGTGTTGGGGACCAATGTGATGGAACACTGCATGGCTGATGTGCTGAACCTTTTGCAGCAGCTAGCCGCCACGGCGGCGGGGAGCCGGCAGAGGGCTGTGCAACGTGAGATCCGCGCCCTGATGTACCGCCAGCATGTAAGCTCAACCGGAGGGGAGATTGGTGGAGTGCGAGTGATGGATGTTGCTCCATTGCCCCTAGAAGTGAGATGATGATCTGGTGTAGGGCAGCAGTAGGGCCTCAGGGGCGTGACTACCCTGCAATGATGGAGCCCATGCCTTCTGAGCACTGGCCCACTGTAGTGGCCGCCCGAGGGGTGGTAGATGTGAAGAAAGGGAGAGTGCCTGTGAGAGTGTTAAACTGTGGGGAAGAGGAGGTTAGGCTTCCCCGGTATGCCACCATTGCCAAACTGCTCACCCTAGACCCTCACACTATCCAGGAAGCCCGTCCATCCACACTCCCACCTACCACCAGCACTTCCCCACCCCAGGGGGACACCAAGGAGTGGCACCAACAGCTACATGTGGGCACTGATGATACCCCTACACATCACAGGGCAGGGGTACACAGGGTAGTGCAGGAGTACGAACAGGTTTTCAGTAAGCACCCCCTAGACTTTGGGCAGATCAAGGGGGTCCAACACCACATTCCCACGGGTGAACATCCCCCTATCAAAGAGAGGTACAGACCTATTCCCCCTGCACATTATCAGTGTGCCAAGGATATGTTGAAGAATATGAAGGAGGCAGGGGTTATTCGGGACAGTTGTAGTCCCTGGGCCGCTCCGTTGGTACTGGTCAAGAAGAAGGATGGTACCATGCGGATGTGTGTGGACTACCGGAAGATCAACCAGATAACCCATAAAGATGCCTATCCATTGCCTCGTATTGAAGAATCTTTGGCTGCACTGAGAACTGCAAACTACTTCTCGACCCTTGACCTCACCAGCGGATACTGGCAAGTGGCCGTGGCCCCCGAGGACCGGGAGAAGACCGCCTTCACCACCCCGATGGGGCTATGCGAATTCAATAGCATGCCGTTTGGGCTGTGCAATGCCCCCGGGACTTTCCAACGGTTGATGGAGTGCTGTCTGGGACATTTAAACTTCGAGACCGTCCTGCTGTATTTGGATGATGTGATTGTTTATTCCCAGACGTATGAAGCCCATCTGGAGCACCTGGCCGAGGTGTTCGCGTCCCTTGCCAAGTTCGGGATGAAGTTGAAGCCCTCGAAGTGCCATCTGCTGAAACCCAGGGTGCAGTTTCTAGGACACGTGGTGAGTGCGGATGGTGTCGCCCCCGACCCTGAGAAGATCACTGCCATCCAGAGCTGGCCGAGACCAACCACAGTGAGGGAAGTAAGGCAGTTCCTGGGTCTGGTGGGGTACTATCGGCGCTTTATAAAGGGGTACACGAAGATGGCTGCCCCCATGCAAGATCTCCTCGTGGGACAGACCAAAGGTGGTAGACCTATTGGAGCCCCACTGTTGTGGGAGGACAAGCATGAGGAGTCCTTTGGCCAGTTGAAGGCGGCCTTGACCGGAGAAGAGGTCTTGGCGTACCCTGACTATGGGCGCCCGTTCATCCTCCACACGGACGCCAGTAACGTGGGGCTAGGAGCGGTCTTGTCCCAGGTCCAGGATGGGAAGGAGAAGGTGATTGCCTACGCCAGCCGAAAACTCCGGCCGACCGAGAGGAACCCTGAGAACTATAGCTCCTTCAAACTCGAGCTATTGGCGTTGGTGTGGGCTATCACAGAGCGGTTCCGCCACTACCTGGCGGCGGCAAAATTCACCGCGTTTACGGACAACAATCCGCTAACTCACCTGGACACGGCCAAGTTGGGCGCGCTGGAGCAGCGGTGGGTAGCCCGGTTAGCCAACTATGATTTCACCATAAAGTACCGAGCTGGTCGTGTCAACATCAATGCAGATGCACTCTCCCGGATGCCCCATTTGTCAGAAGAGGGGTGTGAGGATAACGACCTCGAGGAGATTGAGTTGCCTGCGTTTCACCAGCCGCCTACTGAGAGGGTACAAGTATGTCAGCAACGGGCGGACCTGGACCCGTGGCCCAGTCAAGAGTGGCAGGACGCCCAGGACCAAGCACCGGCTGTCCGCCTTGTCAAGACCCTGGTGGAACAAGGTGCTATGGGAATGGACCCTGCCGCTCCAGCCGAAGCCCAACGCTTGTGGAAAGAACGAAAACGGCTCTACCTACACCAAGGGAGGCTGTACCGTGAGCTGATCAACCCAAAGACCCATGAGAAAATATGCCAGTTGATCGTTCCTCAAGCTGAGGTTGCTACCGTCCTGCGGGCATACCATGATGGTGCTGGCCACTTCGGGTGGAAGAAGCTGGAGATGCTGTTGAGGGAGCGGTTCTATTGGAGTGGGATGCGTGAATCGGTGGAAGCCTGGTGCCGAGAGTGCGGTCCTTGTACACTAAGGAGAAAGGACGAGACTAGCCAGAGGGCACCGTTACATCCCATAGTCACCCATCAGCCGCTGGAGCTGGTCGCCCTGGACCATGTCAAACTCACCCCTAGCCGAAGTGGGTACACCTACGCGTTGACCATGGTAGACCACTACTCAAGATTCATGGTGGTAGTCCCCGTTAAGGACTTGACTGGTCGAACCGCTGCCCGAGCGTTCCAGGCCTATTTTTGCCGACCCCATGGGTACCCCGAGAAGGTGCTGACTGACCAAGGCCCGGCTTTTGAAGCAGAAGTGTTTCACGAATTCTGCCAGTTGTACGGCTGTAAGAAGATCCGGACCACTCCGTACCACGCCCAAACCAACGGCATGTGCGAGAAAATGAATCACTTGGTCCTGGGGCTCCTCAAGACGCTACCGCTGGAAGAACGGAACATGTGGCTGGAAAAGTTACCCGACTTGGTCGACATGTACAATAATATCCCATCCAGCTCGACGAAGTGCACCCCAGCGTATCTGATGAGGGCCCGGCCTGGCTGCCTGCCGGTGGATCTGGAGATGGGGTTGGAGGCTCCGGAAGCACTCCCTTCAACGGCAGAGTGGGGAAGTCGGAGGAGGGCCCAGTACCGGCAAATCCAGGAGTATGTGGAGAAAAACCTCAGTCGAAGTCGAGAACAGCAAGAGCACCGGTTCAACCAGAAGGCGCCTGCAGGTCCTTTCCAGCCAGGAGATGTGGTGCTGAAACGAAAGAGAAAAGCCCACAAACTGGATGACCAGTGGGAGCAAGTCCCTTACGTCGTACAACCCACCGAGTGGGACAATGGGAAGACCTACCAGATCAGTCGTGACCAAGGGGGCACCCTGGCCACAGTTTCTCGGGACCATCTAAAGAAATGCCCCCCAGCGTTAAAAGCAGAGGCTGAAGTACCGGTTCCTCCACCAGTGGAAAAGGCAGCAGAGGTAATCCACACTGTAATGGGTGACTTCCCAGCAAACTGGCCTACACAGAACGGCGCGGTGATACTTCCAGTGATACTGTTCCCACAACCCGTGGATGAAGAAGTAGTGGAAGCGGTTAACCGTGAGCCAGAACCAGTGCCAGTGCCCAGGGATGAACCTGTACCCAGCCCCCCTGCACCTCCGCCTGCCCCACACTATAGCAGGGAGGAGGAACCGATTGTTCCCTCTACCCCACTGTCTAGCACCACTGACACCGGGCCCCGAAGGTCCACCCGTTCCAACCTAGGTAGACCCCCACTTAGGTACAGGGAGACCGTTCTATGAGTAAGAGGGGCCCGCAAATGTAAAAGAGTGTTGTGTGTTTGTTGAAAGTTTTGAAAAATGAAAAACACTGATTGAACCGAGTTTTCACCTGATTGTCAGCTGTGATTAGCAACCGGCAGGAGCCGGCACCGTTGTCCCCGTGGGGACCGTTAAAAGTTTAAAAATGCATGGGAACTAGCCATGGACAGGCCCGTGAACTCTGCAGGGCAACCACAAACGTTAGTGGCTTGTAAATATGTTGGGTACCGTTACCGTTTCCGCAATGCCGCCTCCGGAGAGGCAGGTTGGAGGGAGGGCCCTGAGCAGAGCAGGCCAGGGCCCAGCCACCAAAGGGACCGGTGGCTACCCTCTGGAGGGAAGGACAGATCCCGCTCGGGTGACTTGTGCTGGACTGTGGGTCAAGGGGTGCTGCCTGGGTTTTAGGGGCAGCATCAGGGCCAGGTTGCTTGGGTGGGAGAGAGCGGAAACCGTGACCGTACACCGTTGAAACGTTTAAGTGAAATGTGCCTCCCGTCTTGGGAAGAGTTGATTAAAAATGTTATGCTTATGTTATGTTTAACCCTGTTATCCCCTTTTTACAGAAAAATAAAACCGGTGTAGAACGGCAGCCCGCGGACGGTCTGCATTTTGCTAAGGGGGAATGTGTCGCCCTGGGCAAGCCAGGGGACACAGATAACAACACCACTACACCCCACACTCCAGGTAGGCACACCTGCTAACCAGAAATCCTTGTTGCCTCCCTCCAGGAGTCTGTGATGCACACCAGGGGGTGGGCCAGGCGGTTGGCTCCGCCCACCAAGGAGCTCACAACTCTGGAGGCAGGAAGTTACCAGGCAGATTAGCTCAGGAGGAGCTTGAGTGAGGAGCAGAGAAAGCTCAGGGAGGAGCAGGAGTCGAGTCAGGGACATGAAGGAGTGAACAGCAGATTAGCCCAGGCAGGGCTTGAGTAAAGAAGCAGCTTAGCCCAGGCAGGGGCTAGAGTAAACAACAAGAAGTGAAAGTGAAGGAAAGGAAAGTGGAAAAGGAGGAAAGCAAGAAGTGGAGAGAGCGCAGAGAGTGCACAGAGCCTGAGAGCCCAGCTGTGTGTAGGGCTAGAACAGCAAGGTCAGCGACGGCGGTGACTGTCCGGAGGGGGACCGTTTGGAAGTTCCTGGAAGGACCCCGTTGGCTGTGTGCCCGGTGGTCTGGAGCAGTGTTCCGAAGGACAGTCAGCACCAGGGCAGGGGCCTCTCGGACCCCGGCAAGGCTAGGAGTCGCCCAATTTGCCGAATCCGTCAGTGAAGGGGACGCAGATCCCCCAGCAACAAAGTCCCGATTGACGGCAACAGCCCGACCATTACCGGGGAGACACCGCCACCGCCAAGGCACCAGTTTCCCCAGGGCCAGCGCCTGCGGGCAAAGTGTAGAGCTCCTCCGGCCCAGATTGCAGTCGGGGAGCGGGTAACCGGAGGGAATCCACCGCTACCATCAGTCAAACAGGTGCAAGGAAGAGAGACGTCACCGTCACCTACCGGGAGTGCAGGTGCAACCGTCTGTGGGACCGTCCTACCAGCCGTTGGTTTACCGTACAAACTGTGTCCGTGTCTCAGGCTGAGTGAGTACCACAGTGCCGCAAGGCACAGCGCTGCCCCCGCGTCCCTGCGCCCTCCAGGCCCTACACTTCACATCTCTTCACCGGGCCCCGGGATCACCAACCCCTACCCACGGAGGGGCAACACAACACCTGGCTGCTCCAATCACCATCCCCGGGACCCCCACACTGAGCAGCGGTGGTGCCATCACCACAACCGTGGGTGGCGTCACGAACTATAATCCCAACAAACACCCCCCCTTTCACTCACGGGCGAGGAGTGTCGCTCGAGACACCCCGGGATCCGGCCCGCAGCTCGAGCCACCAGGAGCAACTGCCGGACCCGAGCAGAAGGGGTGAGCGCGGTGTGCTGACACCCTCCTCCCCGCCCGCGACAACTTGGCGTCACGAACAGGATCTTACCGCTCTGCCGTCTGGTAGAGGTGCGCCTTGTTACCGCCGGAGGTATCCGGCAGAAAAATTTCAGAAGTCGCCATCTTTGGCGCGAAAAGTTCCCGCTCGAGCGTCTTCTCGAGCAGTAGAGGCGCGAAGGCCAAAACTCCGCCCCGAGAGAGGAGGGGCCGGAAAGAGCTAAGGGGGACGGAAACAAGATGTCTGCGCCCGACGGAGCCGCTGGAAGAGCAGTGGTCGCAGCCGCAGCGGCACCCGCGGATGGGAATGGGCCTGCCCAGGTCCCGGCCGTACTGGCGGGAGGTGCCGCGGCCCCCGCGCTTGCTCAGGTCATGCCGTTTTCCTTGCCCTATGCACCCGGAGCTGCCTGGCTACCGCAGTATGACGGGAAACCGGATGCCTTGCAGGCCTTCCGGAAAAAGCTTAACCCGTTGCTAGAGCTGTACCCCCTGACTGATAAGCAACGTGCAGCGATAGTGCTGGGCCAGTTAACCTGTGCGGCGGAGCAGGAAGCGGAGACCTGGGCCGAGGGGGACCGGCTCTCTGTAGCCACCATCTTCGAGAAGCTACAGACTGCCTTCGAGACCCGGACTGAAGCTGAGCTGAGGATGCAGTTTTACCAGTGCCGGCAGCGAGCTGGGGATAGCATTCGGGACTATGCCCTACGTCTGCAGACCGCCCTCCGCACGCTAAAGCGGGTGAACTCTATTAATGAGGCGGATAGCAACAAGATGTTAGTGGAGCAATTCGCACAGGGGATGAGGTCCCCTGAGGATCGTAAACAACTCCGGCTGTGGGCTCTGGAACACCCTGATGTGGACTTTGCTGTGTTAAAGGAGCGAGCTATCAAAGCACTACAGCCCCCAGCTGCTGAAGTTCTGGAACCTGTCCCGTGGCCCGTCGGGACAGCTCCTGTTGTGGCGGCCCCAGCCAAACCAACCTCCTTACTACCTGCAGCCTCGAGCAGCGCAGTGGAAGAACTGGCAGCCCAGGTCCGTCGCCTGGATGGAGACCTTGCTAAAATCCTTGCTGCACTACAACCTCTGACCAGATCTCAGCCCCCAGCGCAGATACAGCTTGCTGACAGTCCCGAAGATGTTCCCTGGATGCAGCAGAGAAGCGCTAACAACCCGCGGAGCAGACCTCCAATCTGCTACAAGTGCCGTAAGCCGGGCCATGTTTACCGACAGTGCCCGTTAAACGAGCAACCCCTGGGGCCCCGGGCCAATCCTCAGGAGTAGAACACCGTGGCCCCCCGGACTGGCGAGACCGATACGTCGGGGCCCGCCCTTTCATCCCTGTGGCTGTGGACGGCATACCCGTGATGGCTCTCTTGGACACTGGATCACAGGTAACTACCATACCGTACACATTGTATCAGCGATATTGGGCCACAGACGAGCTAGCGCCTCCAGACAATAGTATAAATTTGATTGCCGCTAATGGACTTCCATTGACCCAGGTGGGGTATAAAGAGGTGGCTATGACAGTGGGGCAAGCTGAACTGCAACACCAGGGCATGATTGTGATCATGAATGAGCCTAGTGATCATAACCCGAAAATAGTGTTGGGGACCAATGTGATGGAACACTGCATGGCTGATGTGCTGAACCTTTTGCAGCAGCTAGCCGCCACGGCGGCGGGGAGCCGGCAGAGGGCTGTGCAACGTGAGATCCGCGCCCTGATGTACCGCCAGCATGTAAGCTCAACCGGAGGGGAGATTGGTGGAGTGCGAGTGATGGATGTTGCTCCATTGCCCCTAGAAGTGAGATGATGATCTGGTGTAGGGCAGCAGTAGGGCCTCAGGGGCGTGACTACCCTGCAATGATGGAGCCCATGCCTTCTGAGCACTGGCCCACTGTAGTGGCCGCCCGAGGGGTGGTAGATGTGAAGAAAGGGAGAGTGCCTGTGAGAGTGTTAAACTGTGGGGAAGAGGAGGTTAGGCTTCCCCGGTATGCCACCATTGCCAAACTGCTCACCCTAGACCCTCACACTATCCAGGAAGCCCGTCCATCCACACTCCCACCTACCACCAGCACTTCCCCACCCCAGGGGGACACCAAGGAGTGGCACCAACAGCTACATGTGGGCACTGATGATACCCCTACACATCACAGGGCAGGGGTACACAGGGTAGTGCAGGAGTACGAACAGGTTTTCAGTAAGCACCCCCTAGACTTTGGGCAGATCAAGGGGGTCCAACACCACATTCCCACGGGTGAACATCCCCCTATCAAAGAGAGGTACAGACCTATTCCCCCTGCACATTATCAGTGTGCCAAGGATATGTTGAAGAATATGAAGGAGGCAGGGGTTATTCGGGACAGTTGTAGTCCCTGGGCCGCTCCGTTGGTACTGGTCAAGAAGAAGGATGGTACCATGCGGATGTGTGTGGACTACCGGAAGATCAACCAGATAACCCATAAAGATGCCTATCCATTGCCTCGTATTGAAGAATCTTTGGCTGCACTGAGAACTGCAAACTACTTCTCGACCCTTGACCTCACCAGCGGATACTGGCAAGTGGCCGTGGCCCCCGAGGACCGGGAGAAGACCGCCTTCACCACCCCGATGGGGCTATGCGAATTCAATAGCATGCCGTTTGGGCTGTGCAATGCCCCCGGGACTTTCCAACGGTTGATGGAGTGCTGTCTGGGACATTTAAACTTCGAGACCGTCCTGCTGTATTTGGATGATGTGATTGTTTATTCCCAGACGTATGAAGCCCATCTGGAGCACCTGGCCGAGGTGTTCGCGTCCCTTGCCAAGTTCGGGATGAAGTTGAAGCCCTCGAAGTGCCATCTGCTGAAACCCAGGGTGCAGTATCTAGGACACGTGGTGAGTGCGGATGGTGTCGCCCCCGACCCTGAGAAGATCACTGCCATCCAGAGCTGGCCGAGACCAACCACAGTGAGGGAAGTAAGGCAGTTCCTGGGTCTGGTGGGGTACTATCGGCGCTTTATAAAGGGGTACACGAAGATGGCTGCCCCCATGCAAGATCTCCTCGTGGGACAGACCAAAGGTGGTAGACCTATTGGAGCCCCACTGTTGTGGGAGGACAAGCATGAGGAGTCCTTTGGCCAGTTGAAGGCGGCCTTGACCGGAGAAGAGGTCTTGGCGTACCCTGACTATGGGCGCCCGTTCATCCTCCACACGGACGCCAGTAACGTGGGGCTAGGAGCGGTCTTGTCCCAGGTCCAGGATGGGAAGGAGAAGGTGATTGCCTACGCCAGCCGAAAACTCCGGCCGACCGAGAGGAACCCTGAGAACTATAGCTCCTTCAAACTCGAGCTATTGGCGTTGGTGTGGGCTATCACAGAGCGGTTCCGCCACTACCTGGCGGCGGCAAAATTCACCGCGTTTACGGACAACAATCCGCTAACTCACCTGGACACGGCCAAGTTGGGCGCGCTGGAGCAGCGGTGGGTAGCCCGGTTAGCCAACTATGATTTCACCATAAAGTACCGAGCTGGTCGTGTCAACATCAATGCAGATGCACTCTCCCGGATGCCCCATTTGTCAGAAGAGGGGTGTGAGGATGACGACCTCGAGGAGATTGAGTTGCCTGCGTTTCACCAGCCGCCTACTGAGAGGGTACAAGTATGTCAGCAACGGGCGGACCTGGACCCGTGGCCCAGTCAAGAGTGGCAGGACGCCCAGGACCAAGCACCGGCTGTCCGCCTTGTCAAGACCCTGGTGGAACAAGGTGCTATGGGAATGGACCCTGCCGCTCCAGCCGAAGCCCAACGCTTGTGGAAAGAACGAAAACGGCTCTACCTACACCAAGGGAGGCTGTACCGTGAGCTGATCAACCCAAAGACCCATGAGAAAATATGCCAGTTGATCGTTCCTCAAGCTGAGGTTGCTACCGTCCTGCGGGCATACCATGATGGTGCTGGCCACTTCGGGTGGAAGAAGCTGGAGATGCTGTTGAGGGAGCGGTTCTATTGGAGTGGGATGCGTGAATCGGTGGAAGC
Organism: Anomaloglossus baeobatrachus; assembly: GCF_048569485.1. Classification (NCBI taxonomy): domain Eukaryota; kingdom Metazoa; phylum Chordata; class Amphibia; order Anura; family Aromobatidae; genus Anomaloglossus; species Anomaloglossus baeobatrachus. Next base: position 518,744 of record NW_027441919.1, read on the forward strand.
CTGGTGCCGAGAGTGCGGTCCTTGTACACTAAGGAGAAAGGACGAGACTAGCCAGAGGGCACCGTTACATCCCATAGTCACCCATCAGCCGCTGGAGCTGGTCGCCCTGGACCATGTCAAACTCACCCCTAGCCGAAGTGGGTACACCTACGCGTTGACCATGGTAGACCACTACTCAAGATTCATGGTGGTAGTCCCCGTTAAGGACTTGACTGGTCGAACCGCTGCCCGAGCGTTCCAGGCCTATTTTTGCCGACCCCATGGGTACCCCGAGAAGGTGCTGACTGACCAAGGCCCGGCTTTTGAAGCAGAAGTGTTTCACGAATTCTGCCAGTTGTACGGCTGTAAGAAGATCCGGACCACTCCGTACCACGCCCAAACCAACGGCATGTGCGAGAAAATGAATCACTTGGTCCTGGGGCTCCTCAAGACGCTACCGCTGGAAGAACGGAACATGTGGCTGGAAAAGTTACCCGACTTGGTCGACATGTACAATAATATCCCATCCAGCTCGACGAAGTGCACCCCAGCGTATCTGATGAGGGCCCGGCCTGGCTGCCTGCCGGTGGATCTGGAGATGGGGTTGGAGGCTCCGGAAGCACTCCCTTCAACGGCAGAGTGGGGAAGTCGGAGGAGGGCCCAGTACCGGCAAATCCAGGAGTATGTGGAGAAAAACCTCAGTCGAAGTCGAGAACAGCAAGAGCACCGGTTCAACCAGAAGGCGCCTGCAGGTCCTTTCCAGCCAGGAGATGTGGTGCTGAAACGAAAGAGAAAAGCCCACAAACTGGATGACCAGTGGGAGCAAGTCCCTTACGTCGTACAACCCACCGAGTGGGACAATGGGAAGACCTACCAGATCAGTCGTGACCAAGGGGGCACCCTGGCCACAGTTTCTCGGGACCATCTAAAGAAATGCCCCCCAGCGTTAAAAGCAGAGGCTGAAGTACCGGTTCCTCCACCAGTGGAAAAGGCAGCAGAGGTAATCCACACTGTAATGGGTGACTTCCCAGCAAACTGGCCTACACAGAACGGCGCGGTGATACTTCCAGTGATACTGTTCCCACAACCCGTGGATGAAGAAGTAGTGGAAGCGGTTAACCGTGAGCCAGAACCAGTGCCAGTGCCCAGGGATGAACCTGTACCCAGCCCCCCTGCACCTCCGCCTGCCCCACACTATAGCAGGGAGGAGGAACCGATTGTTCCCTCTACCCCACTGTCTAGCACCACTGACACCGGGCCCCGAAGGTCCACCCGTTCCAACCTAGGTAGACCCCCACTTAGGTACAGGGAGACCGTTCTATGAGTAAGAGGGGCCCGCAAATGTAAAAGAGTGTTGTGTGTTTGTTGAAAGTTTTGAAAAATGAAAAACACTGATTGAACCGAGTTTTCACCTGATTGTCAGCTGTGATTAGCAACCGGCAGGAGCCGGCACCGTTGTCCCCGTGGGGACCGTTAAAAGTTTAAAAATGCATGGGAACTAGCCATGGACAGGCCCGTGAACTCTGCAGGGCAACCACAAACGTTAGTGGCTTGTAAATATGTTGGGTACCGTTACCGTTTCCGCAATGCCGCCTCCGGAGAGGCAGGTTGGAGGGAGGGCCCTGAGCAGAGCAGGCCAGGGCCCAGCCACCAAAGGGACCGGTGGCTACCCTCTGGAGGGAAGGACAGATCCCGCTCGGGTGACTTGTGCTGGACTGTGGGTCAAGGGGTGCTGCCTGGGTTTTAGGGGCAGCATCAGGGCCAGGTTGCTTGGGTGGGAGAGAGCGGAAACCGTGACCGTACACCGTTGAAACGTTTAAGTGAAATGTGCCTCCCGTCTTGGGAAGAGTTGATTAAAAATGTTATGCTTATGTTATGTTTAACCCTGTTATCCCCTTTTTACAGAAAAATAAAACCGGTGTAGGACGGCAGCCCGCGGACGGTCTGCATTTTGCTAAGGGGGAATGTGTCGCCCTGGGCAAGCCAGGGGACACAGATAACAACACCACTACACCCCACACTCCAGGTAGGCACACCTGCTAACCAGAAATCCTTGTTGCCTCCCTCCAGGAGTCTGTGATGCACACCAGGGGGTGGGCCAGGCGGTTGGCTCCGCCCACCAAGGAGCTCACAACTCTGGAGGCAGGAAGTTACCAGGCAGATTAGCTCAGGAGGAGCTTGAGTGAGGAGCAGAGAAAGCTCAGGGAGGAGCAGGAGTCGAGTCAGGGACATGAAGGAGTGAACAGCAGATTAGCCCAGGCAGGGCTTGAGTAAAGAAGCAGCTTAGCCCAGGCAGGGGCTAGAGTAAACAACAAGAAGTGAAAGTGAAGGAAAGGAAAGTGGAAAAGGAGGAAAGCAAGAAGTGGAGAGAGCGCAGAGAGTGCACAGAGCCTGAGAGCCCAGCTGTGTGTAGGGCTAGAACAGCAAGGTCAGCGACGGCGGTGACTGTCCGGAGGGGGACCGTTTGGAAGTTCCTGGAAGGACCCCGTTGGCTGTGTGCCCGGTGGTCTGGAGCAGTGTTCCGAAGGACAGTCAGCACCAGGGCAGGGGCCTCTCGGACCCCGGCAAGGCTAGGAGTCGCCCAATTTGCCGAATCCGTCAGTGAAGGGGACGCAGATCCCCCAGCAACAAAGTCCCGATTGACGGCAACAGCCCGACCATTACCGGGGAGACACCGCCACCGCCAAGGCACCAGTTTCCCCAGGGCCAGCGCCTGCGGGCAAAGTGTAGAGCTCCTCCGGCCCAGATTGCAGTCGGGGAGCGGGTAACCGGAGGGAATCCACCGCTACCATCAGTCAAACAGGTGCAAGGAAGAGAGACGTCACCGTCACCTACCGGGAGTGCAGGTGCAACCGTCTGTGGGACCGTCCTACCAGCCGTTGGTTTACCGTACAAACTGTGTCCGTGTCTCAGGCTGAGTGAGTACCACAGTGCCGCAAGGCACAGCGCTGCCCCCGCGTCCCTGCGCCCTCCAGGCCCTACACTTCACATCTCTTCACCGGGCCCCGGGATCACCAACCCCTACCCACGGAGGGGCAACACAACACCTGGCTGCTCCAATCACCATCCCCGGGACCCCCACACTGAGCAGCGGTGGTGCCATCACCACAACCGTGGGTGGCGTCACGAACTATAATCCCAACAAACACCCCCCCTTTCACTCACGGGCGAGGAGTGTCGCTCGAGACACCCCGGGATCCGGCCCGCAGCTCGAGCCACCAGGAGCAACTGCCGGACCCGAGCAGAAGGGGTGAGCGCGGTGTGCTGACACCCTCCTCCCCGCCCGCGACAAATAGACTGTCCTGACCAGAGACCTCAGCGACACCTGAAATGTGAGGAATGGACTGTCCTGACCAGAGACCTCAGCGACACCTGAAATGTAAAGAATAGACTGTCCTGACCAGAGACCTCAGAGACACCTGAAATGTGAGGAATGGACTGTCCTGACCAGAGACCTCAGAGACACCTGAAATGTGAGGAATAGACTGTCCTGACCAGAGACCTCAGAGACACCTGAAATGTGAGGAATAGACTGTCCTGACCAGAGACCTCAGCGACACCTGAAATGTGAGGAATAGACTGTCCTGACCAGAGACCTCAGCAACACCTGAAATGTGAGGAATAGACTGTCCTGACCAGAGACCTCAGCAACACCTGAAATGTGAGGAATAGACTGTCCTGACCAGAGACCTCAGCGACACCTGAAATGTAAAGAATAGACTGTCCTGACCAGAGACCTCAGCAACACCTGAAATGTGAGGAATAGACTGTCCTGACCAGAGACCTCAGCGACACCTGAAATGTGAGGAATGGACTGTCCTGACCAGAGACCTCAGCGACACCTGAAATGTAAAGAATAGACTGTCCTGACCAGAGACCTCAGAGACACCTGAAATGTGAGGAATGGACTGTCCTGACCAGAGACCTCAGAGACACCTGAAATGTGAGGAATGGACTGTCCTGACCAGAGACCTCAGAGACACCTGAAATGTGAGGAATGGACTGTCCTGACCAGAGACCTCAGAGACACCTGAAATGTAAAGAATAGACTGTCCTGACCAGAGACCTCAGAGACACCTGAAATGTAAAGAATAGACTGTCCTGACCAGAGACCTCAGAGACACCTGAAATGTAAAGAATGGACTGTCCTGACCAGAGACCTCAGAGACACCTGAAATGTAAAGAATAGACTGTCCTGACCAGAGACCTCAGAGACACCTGAAATGTAAAGAATAGACTGTCCTGACCAGAGACCTCAGAGACACCTGAAATGTAAAGAATAGACTGTCCTGACCAGAGACCTCAGAGACACCTGAAATGTAAAGAATAGAATGTCCTGACCAGAGACCTCAGTGACACCTGAAATGTAAAGAATAGACTGTCCTGACCAGAGACCTCAGAGACACCTGAAATGTAAAGAATAGACTGTCCTGACCAGAGACCTCAGCGACACCTGAAATGTGAGGAATAGACTGTCCTGACCAGAGAACTCAGCAACACCTGAAATGTGAGGAATAGACTGTCCTGACCAGAGACCTCAGAGACACCTGAAATGTGAGGAATAGACTGTCCTGACCAGAGACCTCAGAGACACCTGAAATGTGAGGAATAGACTGTCCTGACCAGAGACCTCAGCAACACCTGAAATGTGAGGAATAGACTGTCCTGACCAGAGACCTCAGCAACACCTGAAATGTGAGGAATAGACTGTCCTGACCAGAGACCTCAGCAACACCTGAAATGTGAGGAATAGACTGTCCTGACCAGAGACCTCAGCAACACCTGAAATGTGAGGAATAGACTGTCCTGACCAGAGACCTCAGAGACACCTGAAATGTAAAGAATAGACTGTCCTGACCAGAGACCTCAGAGACACCTGAAATGTGAGGAATAGACTGTCCTGACCAGAGACCTCAGAGACACCTGAAATGTGAGGAATAGACTGTCCTGACCAGAGACCTCAGAGACACCTGAAATGTGAGGAATAGACTGTCCTGACCAGAGACCTCAGCGACACCTGAAATGTGAGGAATAGACTGTCCTGATCAGAGACCTCAGAGACACCTGAAATGTAAAGAATAGACTGTCCTGAACAGAGACCTCAGAGACACCTGAAATGTAAAGAATAGACTGTCCTGACCAGAGACCTCAGAGACACCTGAAATGTAAAGAATAGACTGTCCTTACCAGAGACCTCAGAGACACCTGAAATGTAAAGAATAGAATGTCCTGACCAGAGACCTCAGTGACACCTGAAATGTAAAGAATAGACTGTCCTGACCAGAGACCTCAGAGACACCTGAAATGTGAGGAATAGACTGTCCTGACCAGAGACCTCAGCGACACCTGAAATGTGAGGAATAGACTGTCCTGACCAGAGAACTCAGCAACACCTGAAATGTGAGGAATAGACTGTCCTGACCAGAGACCTCAGCAACACCTGAAATGTGAGGAATAGACTGTCCTGACCAGAGACCTCAGCAACACCTGAAATGTGAGGAATAGACTGTCCTGACCAGAGACCTCAGCGACACCTGAAATGTGAGGAATGGACTGTCCTGACCAGAGACCTCAGCAACACCTGAAATGTGAGGAATAGACTGTCCTGACCAGAGACCTCAGCAACACCTGAAATGTGAGGAATAGACTGTCCTGACCAGAGACCTCAGCGACACCTGAAATGTGAGGAATAGACTGTCCTGACCAGAGACCTCAGAGACACCTGAAATGTAAAGAATAGAATGTCCTGACCAGAGACCTCAGTGACACCTGAAATGTAAAGAATAGACTGTCCTGACCAGAGACCTCAGAGACACCTGAAATGTGAGGAATAGACTGTCCTGACCAGAGACCTCAGCGACACCTGAAATGTGAGGAATAGACTGTCCTGACCAGAGAACTCAGCAACACCTGAAATGTGAGGAATAGACTGTCCTGACCAGAGACCTCAGCAACACCTGAAATGTGAGGAATAGACTGTCCTGACCAGAGACCTCAGCAACACCTGAAATGTGAGGAATAGACTGTCCTGACCAGAGACCTCAGCGACACCTGAAATGTGAGGAATGGACTGTCCTGACCAGAGACCTCAGCAACACCTGAAATGTGAGGAATAGACTGTCCTGACCAGAGACCTCAGCAACACCTGAAATGTGAGGAATAGACTGTCCTGACCAGAGACCTCAGCGACACCTGAAATGTGAGGAATAGACTGTCCTGACCAGAGACCTCAGAGACACCTGAAATGTAAAGAATAGACTGTCCTGACCAGAGACCTCAGAGACACCTGAAATGTGAGGAATAGACTGTCCTGACCAGAGACCTCAGAGACACCTGAAATGTGAGGAATAGACTGTCCTGACCAGAGACCTCAGAGACACCTGAAATGTGAGGAATAGACTGTCCTGACCAGAGACCTCAGAGACACCTGAAATGTGAGGAATAGACTGTCCTGACCAGAGACCTCAGCAACACCTGAAATGTGAGGAATAGACTGTCCTGACCAGAGACCTCAGCAACACCTGAAATGTGAGGAATAGACTGTCCTGACCAGAGACCTCAGAGACACCTGAAATGTAAAGAATAGACTGTCCTGACCAGAGACCTCAGAGACACCTGAAATGTGAGGAATAGACTGTCCTGACCAGAGACCTCAGAGACACCTGAAATGTGAGGAATAGACTGTCCTGACCAGAGACCTCAGAGACACCTGAAATGTGAGGAATAGACTGTCCTGACCAGAGACCTCAGCGACACCTGAAATGTGAGGAATAGACTGTCCTGACCAGAGACCTCGGAGATACCTGAAATGTAAAGAATAGACTGTCCTGACCAGAGACCTCAGAGACACCTGAAATGTAAAGAATAGACTGTCCTGACCAGAGACCTCAGAGACACCTGAAATGTGAGGAATAGACTGTCCTGACCAGAGACCTCAGAGACACCTGAAATGTAAAGAATAGACTGTCCTGACCAGAGACCTCAGAGACACCTGAAATGTGAGGAATAGACTGTCCTGACCAGAGACCTCAGCGACACCTGAAATGTGAGGAATAGACTGTCCTGACCAGAGACCTCAGAGACACCTGAAATGTAAAGAATAGACTGTCCTGACCAGAGACCTCAGAGACACCTGAAATGTAAAGAATAGACTGTCCTGACCAGAGACCTCAGAGACACCTGAAATGTGAGGAATAGACTGTCCTGACCAGAGACCTCAGAGACACCTGAAATGTAAAGAATAGACTGTCGTGACCAGAGACCTCAGAGACACCTGAAATGTAAAGAATAGACTGTCCTGACCTGAGACACCTGAAATGTAGCGAGTAGATTGTTTATTAACAGATGAGAGACAGACCTGACCTAAAATCTGAGGTAATTTCGTAATCTACAGGAAAGAGAGAGAGAAAAGCAAAATGAGACACTCCAGAGCAAGGTGGATGATGGCTAGGAGGACACAGAGCTCAGCTGAGAGATGGACTTGTTGAGGACCTTTAGATGTAGAGCAGAAGGTCCTGACATCAGAGGACCACACAATGTAACCACAACGTGGGATTATTTTACAGATCTGCTACGAAGTGAAACAGAAACTGGAGGAAAGGTGATGAGTTGGGCGGCCGTCCAGATGGCATGAGTGGATTGTACACCGGCCGCAGTCACAGGTGTGAGAACAATCAGTGCCTAGGTCTCATTTTCCCAGAATTGTCCATGCCATCATTTTATCTTTCACAGAATAGAAGCCACGCTCGCTGAGAAGATAAAGTTCTACCGACACAAGAGAGACATTTTCTGTGACCCCAAAACTACTGTCATGCCGTCCAGACCAGCTCTGCTGACCCTGCTCTTCATACATCTGAGCACAGGCGAGAGACTGTACCATGCAAGAGACCGCTCCGACATACAGAGCCCACCCAAGGACAAGGCAGAGTCTACCATCACAAAGACATATGCCCAGGTAATGACTGCATAGAAGATGTGCATCGGAGTGCGGCGTAGGCCGCGGAGATCGGGGTGCGGTGTAGGCTGATGTGGCTGGGGTCTGGTGTAGACCGCTGTGACTGGGGTGCAGTGTAGGCCGCTGTGACTGGGGTGCGGTGTAGGCCGCTGTGACCGGAGTGCGGTGTAGGTGAGTCGCCCACCACAGCATTGCAGCAGTCGCCTGAGGGACACTGCGGGAACGTGCTCTTGGTCACAGGTATGTCGGGTTGCTTACTTTTGTGTCGTGACGCCACTCTCAGTTTTGCGGTCAGGGTGATGGGGGACCGCCACTGCAGTTTAACGAGCGTCTGGGGCTGATGGTGTCTGCAGTCTGGTGGTATGGCCTCCCGAGAGTGAGGCTGGCCCCAGGGGCTCGAGTATATGTGCGTGGAACCACAGGTCGCAAAATAACTCTGTCACAGTCCGGAAAGTCTTTTATCTTGTTTACTCCCTTTTAGTTGGTTGGTGAGATACCCGGGCGATGCTGAGATTATACCAGGTGGAACCAGGAATTCCTGCAGGCCGTTCTGAGGGTAGCTATTAACTCGCCTTCCTTGCACTTCTTTTGTTTCGGATAATCCCTGACTTGCAGTATCAAGGGATTCATCCAGGGAAAGTTGCTACTGCCTCTCCTTCCCTTTCTGGCCCGTTTGCCGGCAGCATGGACCAGGTGAGATGGCTTCTGGCCCTATCTCCTTATGGGTCCCCCTGTTGCTGCCGAGGCTCGAGCTCTGTATCTTTGGTGAGGAACCTCTAGTCCCCTCACTGGCAGGTTTAGCAGATCAGTAAATCGATGTGTGGCTCTAGGGACCTGTTCCCTGTGCGTGTCCAATCACCAGCAATCCCTGTACTCGATTGCCTCTCTTTAGGTGTCTTTCAGGCTGACTTCCTGGTCACTGTACTCACCCGCTAACAACTACCACACTTGCAGGGTCTGTCTAGCGTGGCTGTACATCTGCTTGCAGCGCTGGGGTCCTGGGTTCAAATCCCACCAAGGACACTATCTGCAAGGAGTTTGTATGTTCTCCCCGTGTTTGCAATGGTTTCCTCCGGGTTCTCCGGTTTCCTCCCACACTCCAAAGACATACAGATAGGGACTCTAGATTGTGAGCCCCAATGGGGACAGTGTTGCCAATGTATGTAAAGCGCTGTGGAATTAATAGTGCTATATAAATGAATACAATTATTAAATTATAATTATTCCTTCAGCAACTTCTGTACACTCTGCTCACAGACTGGCTGGCTCCTCCTCCTTTCCTCACAGCCTCTGCAACCTAGCTTGCAGGCCCTCCACTACACCCTTTGCTGAGAATTGAAAGCCAGCCTCTTTCTGAGGCTACCCAAGGGTCCCTTCTAGTGGTGTGGGAGCCCTGGTTGCTATGTGTCTGTGCGTACACACTTCATTCTGGCCTTTGGAATTACCTGGAAGCACTGTCCCAGCATGGGTGCAGTACTCAGTGGTGCCTGACCAAGTCAGGGGCGCCACATTCCCCCTTAGTTATGATCAGCACGTCCTCGGGCTGCAAAGACAAGAAAGTTTTAATTACATCTTTTCCCACACAGGGGGTGTTATTTACAAACAAAACATACCAAGTACCTTTCCACCACCACCCATAAGTCCTGAACCCACCCAAAAACCTCTTAGGAGGGATATCACCGGTCCCTTTGGTGACCAGGTCTGGGCCAGCTCTATCCCAGACCTTTCCTCCAATCTTCCTCTCCTGAGGAGGGTGGTGTAGGGTAGGCCCCATAAACAGGTGTACCAGCTTCCGTGTGTTGGAGAACAGGCCCCATAAACAGGCGTGCTCCCTGGTGGTGCAGAGCCAGGCCCCATAAACAGGCATGATCTGAGGTGTTGGAGAGCAGGCCCCATAAACAGGCGTGCTCCCTCCCTGGTGGTGCAGAGCCAGGCCCCAAAACAGGCATGCTCTGAAGTTGGTATCACTGGGGTAACTTTTTACACTGCGAGAGTTTGTGGCTATGCCAGTTCATAACCTGTGGTCCATTTTTGTTAAAGTGCACGTAACCAGATGCAAAGGAAAAGCTTAAACAGTTCTCGCAAAAGTCCTTGCGGGCACATTTCTTTTAACGTTACTTCACTTCAAAACATGTTAAACATTACATTTTATACTGACATTTTAAATGGAGTTGCTTCTAAACGGTACTTTCTCTATACCGTAATGGGGCTGACCAAAGTTGCTGCGGGTTGATCTACGCAGTACTATGCTGTCATCTATATATAAGAATAAGGCTGCACATCAAACTGAGATAATGGTATAATGCCTCAAGCATATGGAAAAATATTGGAATATACAATGAAAAATGCTACTTGCTAATTTGAACATGTGAATAATGAATTGCATACCTGCTATGAATATTAGGAAAAAGGAGATATTTAGCAATCGCATTGATCAATGTAACTGAGCCCCAAGGCCTCGTCAAGGCATATCTCTATATTGGGGTCCCTAGCTCTGTGACCCTAACTGTGTGTCATCTCATTGCAATTAAAAACTGCTATGGGTGGAGAGGGGTAACTAAGGACTTTCTTATATAGGAGATGGAAAAAACATGGCCGAAAGGGGCGGAGCTGTGTTCACATTCAGAAAAAAAACTACATATAACTGAATAGGATAACTGAAGTGAGCACTAATATATATATATGAGTGCAAGCCAAAAATGCATACTATATATAAGAATAAGGCTGCACATCAAACTTAGATAATGGTATAATGCCTCAAGCATATGGAAAAATATTGGAATATACAATGAAAAATGCTACTTGCTAATTTGAACATGTGAATAATGAATTGCATACCTGCTATGAATATTAGGAAAAAGGAGATATTTAGCAATCGCATTGATCAATGTAACTGAGCCCCAAGGCCTCGTCAAGGCATATCTCTATATTGGGGTCCCTAGCTCTGTGACCCTAACTGTGTGTCATCTCATTGCAATTATATATATATATATTCATAGCAGGTATGCAATTCATTATTCACATGTTCAAATTAGCAAGTAGCATTTTTCATTGTATATTCCAATATTTTTCCATATGCTTGAGGCATTATACCATTATCTAAGTTTGATGTGCAGCCTTATTCTTATATATAGTATGCATTTTTGGCTTGCACTCATATATATATATTAGTGCTCACTTCAGTTATCCTATTCAGTTATATGTAGTTTTTTTTCTGAATGTGAACACAGCTCCGCCCCTTTCGGCCATGTTTTTTCCATCTCCTATATAAGAAAGTCCTTAGTTACCCCTCTCCACCCATAGCAGTTTTTAATTGCAATGAGATGACACACAGTTAGGGTCACAGAGCTAGGGACCCCAATATAGAGATATGCCTTGACGAGGCCTTGGGGCTCAGTTACATTGATCAATGCGATTGCTAAATATCTCCTTTTTCCTAATATTCATAGCAGGTATGCAATTCATTATTCACATGTTCAAATTAGCAAGTAGCATTTTTCATTGTATATTCCAATATTTTTCCATATGCTTGAGGCATTATACCATTATCTAAGTTTGATGTGCAGCCTTATTCTTATATATAGTATGCATTTTTGGCTTGCACTCATATATATATATTAGTGCTCACTTCAGTTATCCTATTCAGCTCTATGCTGTCATCTGTCTGAGGTTGTGTCCTCCCACCCGGTGTATGTGTCTCAATGTGAATGATGGGTGTACTGGGTGCTGATACCTGTGCATGGTTTTCTGATTCAGCTTCACCCGGCTCTTCAAGGTTCTGAACAGGTTCTTCTTGTCTTCTAACTTCTTCTCTGGGTTGAGGAAAGGTGATCACAGGAATTACAATGGCTCCATTGTATTGAGGCCAACTTGCAGGAAAACCTCCAAGCACAGTATGGATCATCTTCTCTCTTGGTTCTTTGACTGGTGAAGGGTTGGGGACTTCCTCAGGGATTCTTAGCTGTTCAGGGCACCTCTTAAGGTGGTCTCTGGAAACCACAGCTGTTGTCTTTCCTCCATCTTTGCTGATGAGGCATGTCTTCTCACGGCTAGGTGTTAACGGTAACACGGTGTAGGGTTCTGCTTCCCAGTGATTATCGAGTTTGTAATTTTTTCTCTTTCTTTTGAGAACCACTTCTCCAGGCATCAAAGGAACAGCAGGGGCATATTGATTGTAGGCTTTTTTCCTGTCTCTCCCGCTGCTGGGTCAAGTTTCGCTCCACACACTCTTGTACTCTCTTGTACTGGGACTGGCGGTTGGAATCCCAATCGGCACCTTGTAGGGGGTCTTAGAGGGTCTCAATTCCCATTTCCAGATCCACTGGCAGTCTTCGAGGTCTGGCCCTCATCAGATATGCCGGTGTGCAGTTTGTGGAACTCACGGGAACGTTGTTATACATGTCCACCAGGTCAGGCAGCTTCTCTGGCCACTGGCACCTTTCTTCTAGTGGTATAGTTTTCAGGAGGTCAAGAACAATGTGATTCATCTTCTCGCACATGCCATTGGCCTGAGGATGGCAAGGTGTGGTACGGATCTTCTTGCAGCCATAGAGGTTACAAAACTCCTTGAACACCTCAGCTTCAAAGGCTGGGCCTTGGTCAGTGAGCACTTGGTCTGGATAGCCATGGGGTCTACAGAAATAGGCTTGGAAGGCTTTGGCTGCAGTCTGGCCTGTCAAGTCCTTGACTGGTACTACCACCAGGAACCTGGAGTAATGGTCAACCATAGTGAGGGCGTAGTTGTAGCCTTGTGTGCTGAGCGCCAACTTTACATGGTCCAGGGCCACTATTTCCAGGGGTCGTTTGGTTTGGATCGGCTGGAGCGGTGCTTTCTGACTGTGATGGTCTCTTCTTCTGAGATTGCAAGGGCCGCAGTCTCTACACCATGTCTCCAGGGCAGTCCTCAAGCCCACCCAGTAGAATCTTTCTTTAAGGAGTGCCTCCAGTTTCTTCCAACCAAAGTGGCCTGCGCCATTGTGATATGCTTCCAGGACCATCCGTGCATCCTTCTGTGGTAGAATCACCTGCCAGACCTTCTCATGCGTCTTCGGGTCAATGATGCTCCTGTAGAGTTTGTCTTGGTAGATGAATAGTCGACTCCTCTCTCTCCACAGGTACTGTGCCTCAGGTGGGGCTTCTGAATCAAGGCTGGCGCCAGGTTGGGTGATCAGTTTCTTTACCAAGCCAACCGCTGGATCATTCTCCTGAGCCTCCCTCCAGTTGTTGTGGGATAGCGGATTCAGGGTCGCTTCTTGGTGGTTGGTGTGCGACTGCTGGCACTGGTTGGCCCCACGGTGATGGAACGCTGGCAGCTCGATCTCTTCAAGATCATCTACATCTTCACCCTTGTCGGCTAGGTGAGGCATCATTGACAGAGCATCTGCATTGCCATTCTTGCGACCGGCCCGATACTTGACAGTGAAATCATAGTTTACTAGCCGGGCTACCCAACGTTGCTCCATGGCACCCAATTTAGCAGTGTCCAAGTGGGTTAGGGGATTGTTGTCTGTGAAGACGGTGAATTTGGTGGCTGCCAGGTAGTGCTTGAATCGCTCTGTGATAGCTCAGACCATGGCCAGGAACTCCAACTTGAATGAGCTGTAATTTTCTGGGTTCCTTTCAGTAGGCCGGAGCTTCCTGCTGGCGTAAGTGATCACACATTCCTTGCCCTTCTGCACCTGTGAAAGCACGGCTCCCAGCTCCACATTACTGGCATCGGTATACAGTACAAATGGTAGACTGTAATCAGGGTAGGCTAGAATCTCTTCACCCGTCAAGGCTTCTCCACAGTTGAACGGGGGGCCGGAGGTTTTTCCTTTCTTTGCTTGGCCTACCAGGAGCTCTTGCAAAGGTGCTGCCATCTTTGTATAGCCCTTGAGGAACCTCCTGTAATAGCCCACCAAGCCTAGGAACTGATGTACCTCCCGGACGGTAGTGGGTGTGGGCCATTCCTGGATGTCTGTGACCTTCTCTGGGTCCGGTGCTACTCCTTATGCACTTGCCACATGGCCTAAGTATTGGACCTTTGGCTTTAGTAAATGGCTCTTGGCTGGCTTCAGCTTCATCCCATATCAGGATAGTGCTTCAAAGACTTCAGCCAGGTGTTTCAGGTGGTCTTCATAGGTCTTGGAGTACAAAATGACGTCATCCAGGTAGAGCAGGACGGTCTCAAAGTTGAGGTGTCCCAGGCAGCACTCCATCAGTCTCTGGAAGGTCCCGGGAACGTTGCAAAGTCCAAATGGCATGCTGTTGAACTCACAAAGGCCCATGGGGGTGGTGAAGGCCGTCTTCTCCCGATCCTCCTCTGCTACAGAAACTTGCCAAGTAGCCACTAGTGATATCTAGGGTAGAAAAGTAGTTAGAAGCTTTTAAGGCAGCGAGGGATTCTTCTATCCGTGACAAAGGGTAAGCATCCCTGTGTGCTATTTGGTTTATCCGTCTATAGTCTACACACATCCTCATTGTGCCATCCTTCTTTTTCACCAGGACCAGGGGAGCTGCCCAAGGGCTGCAACTGTCCCTAATGACTCCTGCCTCTTTCATGTCCTTCAGCATGTCCTTAGTGCGCTGGTAATGGGCTTGTGGTATAGGCCTATGTCTTTCTTTAATGGGAGGATGTCTGCCTGTGGGTATGTGACGTTGCATCCCTTTGATCCTACCAAAGTCTAGTGGGTTCTTACTAAAAACCTGCTCATATTCCTGCACAACCCGATGAACTCCTTGTTTCTGGTAGGTGGGGGTAGAGTCAGTTCCCACGTGGAGTTTTTGGCACCAGTCCTCTAACTGCTTTTGGGAGGTCTCGTCCTCTTTTGAGTCAGCTTGTGTCAGGGAATCTACAGGTTGTATAGCGTCATTTGGGCAAGTAAACAGTTTGGCTATGGTAGCGCATCTTGGTAGTCTGGCTTCCTCCTCCCCACAGTTCCGCACTCGTACAGGTACTCTTCCCTTGTGTACGTCAACTACCCCCCCGGCTGTTAGGATTGTGGGCCAGTGTTCTGAATGAGTGGGCTCTACTACAGCCTGGTAATCCCGTCCTCTGAGACCTACCGCTGCTCTACACCATCATCATTTCACTCTGTGGGGGTATCACAATGGGGTTAGCATCCATCACCCATACATTACCAATTTCACCGCCAATCTGGTTTACTTGTTGCTTCCTCAGGATGACTCGGATCTCTTTTTGCAAGGCTCTGCGTTGTCTGTCCTCAACACCTTCAGCAATCGTGAAGCAACAACAACACTTCTCCTAGACAATTTTCTATGACATTTGTGCCTAAAATCATTTGTGGGTTCCTTTCCCTTGCATCATTATTTACAACAATCAGTCCTTGTTCCTTCATTTCCTGCCTTCCCACCTTTATGGTTACCTCTTTGACCCCAATCTGGTCTATAGGTTGTCCATTGGCTGCATAGATGGTAAGGTCAGGGTCCGGTTGTCGGAGATCGTCGTCCGACCAAAACCTGCGATAAAGGACATACGGGATTGTCGTTACCTGGGAGCCGGTGTCCAATAATGCCGGGGCTGGGATTCCGTCCAGGGTGATAGACAGAACTGGTCGTTCGCCCACAAACTGATCACGGCAGTCAGCTGGGCCTCATTTTCTTAATCTTGTGGATTGGCCCTTGGCCCCAGGTTTGACCCGTTTATAGGACAGGCCCTTGCATAGTGGCCTGCCTCCTGGCAACGGCGGCAGATGGGTTGTCCAGACGAGTCAAAGCGATCGCTGCTCCTCCCTTGGGATGTGGGACCTCTTCTCCCTCGCATCCAGGGGACGTCTTTTGGGCTGTCAGCTAGCAGGATCCTGTGAGGGGCTTTGGGTTCTGGTAGAAGTTGCATTGCTTTCAGGATCCGGGTGACATCCTTGCTGAGCTGTTGCACCTGGGAGGACAGAATGTCGGTGACACCAGCTGAGGTGGTGGGTCCTTTTGCAGCTACCAGGGCCTGCGAGGAGGATTCTGCTCTGACAGTCAGGGTGCTGGTAGGCCATACTGGTTGGACAGGGTCTGTGTCAACTGGGAGTTGAAGTGCTTTTACGGCCCTGTCTTTCAGAATGGCAAAGTCCACATCACTGTGTTCCAGGGACCACAGCCTCATCTGTTTCCTGTCCTCAGGGGAGTGCAGGCCCTGCAAGAACTGTTCTGTCATCATCCGGTTTCCCTCCTGTTCACTGACAGGGTCTACGAGCTTGAGAGCCAGAGCGGCTTGCAGCCTGAGGGCATAGTCTCTTATGCTATTGTGACGCCCAGGAGACCGGGGTACCCAGCTCCGGATCGGGGGTCTATTTCTTGAGGGGATGTCACGGGTGGCTCGACCCGGACTGTGGTCTCAAGCGATGCACAGTGCAATGGGGGGTATTTACAGGGGATAAATAAAAGTTTATAAGAGTTTTTCGTGACGCCACCCGGAATAAATGGGGCTATTTATGGCCACAGCTGCCAGTAGCTGGCCGGGGATGATGATTTGGGGCAGCTGAGGTGGAAAGCCCTTTCCGGGTAGGGCTGTGGGTCCCAGGCAGGTGAGGTAAAAGTCAATAATGGTTATAGATAATGGTTTTGTGAGGAGACTTTAGGGGCGCAGACACTTACTTGATCAGCAATAGGTTTTTTCAGCTTCGATGGTCCCAATCCTGGATAGGTGGCTACTGCCTAAATGAGAGACTGAGGCACAGGCGACGTTTAACCGGTTTACTTCAACAAAAAACTGCATAACAACAAGTCCCATCACTGGAGTCTGTATAAGGAGGACTAAGTTACTCTGCCCTGCCAGGTCCTTGGCCTCCTTCTTTGCGCTGTCTGTGTGTAGCCCTGCTGCTGTTTGTGAACTGGCTGCCGGCCCAAACTGTCCCTCCCGGGTCCTAATTCAACAGGCAACTCGAGTCCTTTTCCCCTGCTTACCCCCTCCGGGAGAACCGCTGAACTCTCTGGATGCTGCTGTGTCTGACCCTGGTGAAGCTTGAATCGCCTTCACTTTTCCTGGTTGCTGTATTGTGTGAAACTAATGCAGCCACGGATCCGGTGTCCGTATCTGCGCCTTTTCAGGGGTAGATATTAATGGCTACCCGGTTCCTAAAATGTTCCTCTTCTCTGTCTCCTCCTCCTCAGACCGATGGCTTGGGCCTGGAAATTGTCAGTCTCTCCTAAGGACCTCAGAGCAATTTCTCTGTGACTGCTCCTCTGAGCATCCCGGCTCCAACTGAAAAACTAACTGTCAATTTTACCTCAGATCAGAATATATCTAGGGGAGTCTCTTGAGCTCCCCCTTCTGGCCAGAGGTGGTAGTGCGGTGTCTGCTCTACTGCTTGTGTTGAGTAACTAATGATGGTTTTGCTGTGGCTAATACCCCTAGGGGTGTCACACTATCTTGGGGCTTCTGGCGGCAGTTGTAGAAGCCCATTCTCAGCTCTGCCTCTGTGTGGTTTTCAAAGGCAGCTTTCAATTTGGCAAAAATGGCTTCTACAGAACTCCGGTCACCACTGGTCCAGCCCTCGGCCTCTAATTCTGCTGCTCCAGTCAATTGCCCCAGCACCACGGCGGCCCTCTGCTTACCAGTCATTGCATACATGTCCAGCAGGGTGCTGATCTTCTTCCTGAACCCGGTCAGAGTGTCTGCTTTGCCAGCATATTGGGGCAGCCAGGTCGCCCCGGGGACGTACGGCAAGGAGATCGGCATAATTGGAGAGATTTCAACCGCCGCACTGGAACTAGGTGCTGCTGCGTTCACCGCGCCGGGGCCAGGCGTTGATTGGCTGGGGGCATTAGTACTCTCAGCGTCCATCTTCCCTCCTTCACTGTGTCAGAGCGCTCCGGGGATTCTGGGACAGCCACACCTCTTCGTGGGCGGTTACTTTTCTTCTGCACGGGCTGCAGCTTTTGAAATCGCGCGCTTTTAACAGTGTCAAAATGGCGTCGGTCCAAATTTTCCGTTTGGACCGCTGAGGCGCACCTGTCACCTTAACAGGTCTAGTCCTTATCCTGTTCGTGACGCCAGAATGAGTCGCCCACCACAGGATTGCAGCGGTCGCCTGCGGGACACTGCGGGGACGTGCTCTTGGTCACAGGTATGTCGGGTTGCTTACTTTTGTGTCGTGATGCCACTCTCGGTTTTGCGGTCAGGGTGATGGGGGACCGCCACTGCAGTTTAAGGAGCGTCTGGGGCTGATGGTGTCTGCAGTCTGGTGGTATGGCCTCCCGAGAGTGAGGCTGGCCCCAGGGGCTCGGGTATATGTGCGTGGAACCACAGGTCGCGGAATAACTCTGTCACAGTCCGGAAAGTCTTTTATCTTGTTTACTCCCTTTTAGTTGGTTGGTGAGATACTCGGTCGATGCTGAGATTATACCAGTTGGAACCAGGAATTCCTGCAGGCCGTTCTGAGGGTAGCTATTAACTCGCCTTCCTTGCACTTCTTTTGTTCTTCTGCTTCTCTCAGCAACTTCTGTACACTCTGCTCACAGGCTGACTGGCTCCTCCTCCTTTCCTCACAGCCTCTGCAACCTTAGCTTCCAGGCCCTCCACTACATCCCTTGCTGAGAATTGAAAGCCAGCCTCTTTCTGAGGCTACCCAAGGGTCCCCTCTAGTGGTGTGGGAGACCTCGTTGCTATGTGTCTGTGCGTACACACCTCATTGTGGGCTTTGTAATTACCTGGAAGCACTGTCCCAGCATGGGTGTAGTACTCAGTGGTGCCTGACCAGGTCAGGGGCGCCACATAGGCTGCAGAGACCGGGGTGCAGTGTAGGCCCAGTGACTGGGTTGCGGTGTAGGCCATGGTGAAGGGGTTTGGTGCAGGAGGCCGTGGTGACAGGGTGTGGTGTAGGCCGCGGTGACCAGCGTGCAATGTAGGCTTCAGTGACCGGGGTGCGCTGCAGGCGGCCGTGGTGACAGGGTGCGGTGTAGACTGCGGTGACCGGGGTACGGTGTAGGCTGCAGTGGCCAGGTTGTGGTGTAGGTCATGGTGAAGGGGTGTGTAGGAGGCCAGGGTGACAGGGTGCAGTGTAGGCCGTGGTAACAGCTTGCGGTGTAGGCTGCGGTGACCTGAGTGCTATGTAGGCCATGGTGATAGGGTTTAGGATGATTGTCCCACTTTTCTATAACAATATCCCTCTTCTGTTTCCTGTAGATCTACCTGTGGAAGTACGGCTGGATTGAGCCGATTCGCTGGGATTCTTTCCTCTCCCGCCCTGCTCCATCAGCATCAGGGGAGAATATGGCCCCAGCTGACATTTCCAGCCTTTTGAGCGAGGGACAATCTTTTTCTTCTACTCACCCAGTCGCTCCTGAGCATCCAGAACCATCACTGAATCCAAGATTCATTGGAGCATTGAAGAGATTTCAGGAGGCCAACAGGCTGAAAGTGACGGGGGAGCTGGATGAAGCCACTCGGGAAGCCATGAATGCTCCACGTTGTGGGGTCCCTGACCGTAAGATCCCAGTGGTAGAAAAGAATGTGTATGTTAACCCATATGAGAGCCCCACCTCAATGCCAGATAGTGGCCAGAACTCCGAATATTTACTAACTTCCTCTGCTGCCCCCATCATGCCCTCCAGTGAGAGGATCAACAAAGAACAGGCGAAAAAGAGAGTCCAACCACCACTGTGGGAGAACCGAGACCTGGGACGTCATGTGAGGAAGAAACGCAGCGACCTCATCAGGTCAGGAACCAAGAAGGCGGCCTTCTCCAAGCCTACAATAAAATGGAGACTGCTAGGGGAGGGGTACAGCGTGTGGCTGACCATTAACCAGCAAAGGTCCATCCTGATGCGAGCCTTCAGGATCTGGAGTGAAGTCGTCCCCCTCAACTTTGAAGAAGATCTTATGTCTCCGGCCCACCTCATAGACATAAAGCTGGGCTTCGGGACCCGTGAGTATCAGCGCAGCGCCAGCTCCTCTCCGGAGGACTAAAGAGCGGAGTCTTATCGTAGCCTGATATTGAGTACTGGACCCTGAGTGGGGGAAAGTCTGCAGAGAGTAGTCGTAATCTACATTGTAGCAGTAGCGGCATCCATGACGCCCCCACAATGGCGACCACTGTGCCCCCCAGAACAGCGGCGGCATCCACTGCACCACCACAACAGCGGCGGCGTCCCCACAACAGTGGCGGCATACACGTGCCCCCACAACAACGGGGACCACTTTGCCCCCCAGAACAGCGGCGGCGCCCACTGCTCCACAGCAACTGGCGGCGCCCCCACAATAACGGCGACCACTGTGCCCCCAGAACGGCGGCGGCATCCTCTGCATCCCCAAAACAGCGGCGGCGCCCCCACAAAAGTGGCGGCATCTACAGCGCCCCCACAACGGCAACCACTGTGCCCTCCAGAACAGTGGCGGCATCCACTGCACCCCCGCAACAGAGGTGGTGTCCCCACAACAGTAGCGGCGCCCCCACAACAGCGGTGGTGGAGTTCACTGCCCCCACAACAGCGGTGCTGCCCCCAACCCCAACAGCGGTGCTCACTGTGCCCTAACGGCAGCGGGATGTCCATGGCGCTCCAACAACACAAAACACCAGCAACATTGTCCACTAAGCCCCCACTACAACGTCTGCAGCTCCACAGTGGCGGTGCCCCCACAACGATGCCGGAGTACATTGTGCCTCCACAACAGCGGCGGCACCCCCACAACAGCAGCAACATCCGCGGCGCTCCCACAAAAACGTCATTGTCCATGGAACGCCCACAGCACTAATAGAGCCCCCACAACAACGTCGGCATTCATGGCATCCCCAATAACAGCGACATCCACAGTATTCCTATAATAACAGCGACATCAATAGTGCCCCCATAATAAGAGATATCCACAGTGCCCCCATAATAAGAGATATCCACAGTGCCCCCATAATAGGAGATATCCACAGTGCCCCCATAATAGGAGATATCCACAGTGCCCCCATAATAAGAGATATCCACAGTGCCCCTGTAAGTGCCCAGGGCCAGAGGACCTCAAATGTTCTATATGTCACAGTTGCAGTTCTGGCATGAGGGGGTGCAGGGGCCGTGTTCCCTGGGTGGTCTACCAGGCCCTGATGTTCCCTGCTATCCACCCCCACACAGTATCCACAGCTGATGGACAGTCCACAGACACAGGCTCGGGGATAACAGTCACTTTAATACAGCGGGAACAAAGAAAATCAACACGGAGTATACTGTATGTGTCACAGTCTTCTGTGGGTAGGCCACGGCAAATACAGCTCCGAGCTGACTACTGAAGTGCAATTAGGGTTCTGGAGCTTTAAGAGCACGATATGTCTCAGATATACTGCTGGTATCACTGCTAGTTCAGACACGTGCAGGAGTCCTGGGGTTATCACTGCTAGTTCAGACACATACAGGAGTCCTGGGGTTATCACTGCTAGTTCAGACACATACAGGAGTCCTGGGGTTATCACTGCTAGTTCAGACACGTGCAGGAGTCCTGGGGTTATCACTGTTAGTTCAGACACATACAGGAGTCCTGGGGTTATCACTGCTAGTTCAGACACGTGCAGGAGTCCAGGGGTTATCACTGCTAGTTCAGACACGTGCAGGAGTCCTGGGGTTATCACTGCTAGTTCAGACACTGCAGGAGTCCAGGGGTTATCACTGCTAGTTCAGACACGTGCAGGAGTCCTGGGGTAATCACTGCTAGTTCAGACACATACAGGAGTCCTGGGGTTATCACTGCTAGTTCAGACACGTGCAGGAGTCCTGGGGTTATCACTGCTAGTTCAGACACATACAGGAGTCCTGGGGTTATCACTGCTAGTTCAGACACATACAGGAGTCCTGGGGTTATCACTGCTAGTTCAGACACGTGCAGGAGTCCAGGGGTTATCACTGCTAGTTCAGACACGTGCAGGAGTCCTGGGGTAATCACTGCTAGTTCAGACACATACAGGAGTCCTGGGGTTATCACTGCTAGTTCAGACACGTGCAGGAGTCCTGGGGTTATCACTGCTAGTTCAGACACGTGCAGGAGTCCTGGGGTAATCACTGCTAGTTCAGACACGTGCAGGAGTCCTGGGGTTATCACTGCTAGTTCAGACACGTGCAGGAGTCCTGGGGTTATCACTGCTAGTTCAGACACGTGCAGGAGTCCTGGGGTTATCACTGCTAGTTCAGACACGTGCAGGAGTCCTGGGGTTATCACTGCTAGTTCAGACACGTGCAGGAGTCCTGGGGTTATCACTGCTAGTTCAGACACGTGCAGGAGTCCTGGGGTTATCACTGCTAGTTCAGACACGTGCAGGAGTCCTGGGGTTATCACTGCTAGTTCAGACACGTGCAGGAGTCCTGGGGTTATCACTGCTAGTTCAGACACGTGCAGGAGTCCTGGGGTTATCACTGCTAGTTCAGACACGTGCAGGAGTCCTGGGGTTATCACTGCTAGTTCAGACACATAGAGGAGTCCTGGGGTTATCACTGCTAGTTCAGACACATACAGGAGTCCTGGGGTTATCACTGCTAGTTCAGACATGTGCAGGAGTCCTGGGGTTATCACTGCTAGTTCAGACATGTGCAGGAGTCCTGGGGTTATCACTGCTAGTTCAGACACGTGCAGGAGTACTTGTAGACAGTTGCCCAGCCCACTACGGGGACCAGATGGCTTGTGCGTGGACAATGGCATGCAAGCCACTAATATTGCAGTGGGGCGGGAGACCCTCAAACGTCCCCAATCTGCGTGCAGTAGGGTCTTGTATATACTCAGTATGCCCTACTGTCTGAAGAGATGCACAGTGCATATCTGGCCAGTGAGGATTCAGTATAGGAAGCCTTCAGTATATTGGCTGTAGAAGTCAGGATGAAATTCTAGGGCTCGGGCCTAGCAGGAGTCTTGTGGTGAAGAGATGCTCCACATAACGTCTGCCCTCAGAGGAGACTCTCCACATAATGTCTGCCCTCAGAGGAGACACTCCACATAATGTCTGCCCTCAGAGGAGACTCTCCACATAACGTCTGCCCTCAGAGGAGACTCTCCACATAACGTCTGCCCTCAGAGGAGACTCTCCACATAGCGTCTGCCCTCAGAGGAGACTCTCCACATAACGTCTGCCCTCAGAGGAGACTCTCCACATAATGTCTGCTGTGATATGATCACTGGTACTGTGCTGAGAGGGTTAATGTGTGTTACCTGGGCCGGGTTTCTTGTGGACTGCCAGTGAGATGGGTGGGACGGCTGTTCACCATATCTCCACCTCGGGGTGTGGCCCAGAGGTAAAAGTCAGGCCTCTGGACACACCCATGGCCCTGCTCTGGATTTCCTGTGGTGGAGGAAGTAGCCGGGTTTGTCTGTGGGTGGAGGTGTGGAAACCTGCTATCTGAGAAGGCTATGTTGGGACTTTTATCGCTGGACTGATCCTGGTGTTTGGGAACATGCCTGTCTCCTGCTTGTAATGCCATGTTATATGCAGTATTGGCAATCGGCTGTATGCACGTTGAATAAAGCAGCCTGAGAAGAAGGAAATGCCTCCCGTGTCTACCTGAAGCACGCATGCTGAGTGAGTACCCCCCAGGTTGCAAGGTGCAACGTCACTTATGGTGCTAGATAGCGGGCAGCGTTTCCAGGAGCACATGTTGGATTTCCGCACCTGGGGATCAGCCGGGTCCACAAAGTTGTTTCAGAATACGGCCGCAGCGGTTTGCGGTGGATCGGCGGGTCCAAGAACAGGGACAGTGCACTCAAGCAGCTGGCGGTGAATCAGCAGGTCTGCGGGGTTCCGTGCTGCAGTGGCGAGTGACCAGTGACTGGAGGTTCCAGGCCAACCCGGAATTGCGGGGCCCTGCTTGATGAGCAGTGATGCACCACAGGCTGGAGATCCTGGTTGTACGGGCGGTACAACCCAAAAAGCATGGAGGGACTCCTGAAACACCTGCTGCAGAGCCAGCAGCACCAACAGCATGTGCCAGGAGGTCCAGTGACTGACAGCAGTGGAGGCTAAAAGCCAAAAAGAGGGAATGGTTCATGCGGACGTTGTGGAGGAGCTGTACCAGTTCCTGGTGCGGGGACAGCAGGAGCTAACGGTGCGCAGCATTGTGGCAGCAATAGACCGGTGTGAACTGGAGTCTAAAGACACTGCAAATAAGCCACCAAAACCCCAAAAGGGGGCGGAGTCCCATAAAGGGGTGGTTGCCCAACCGAGGATGGAGTCCCAGAAAGCGGAGGGTACCAAAAATGGGGCGGAGCATCCTAAGTCCAAGGGGGTAGTGGCATGCGGTGTGGACTTCGGCTCCAGAGAGGAACCACGGGAATGTTTAATTGAAGTGAATGAAGAATATATGACTGTGCTGTTAGACCCAGCGAGCTTGGTGACCCTGGTAAGGGCCACGCTCTATGTAGACTCAATTCCGGGAAAAATGATTAGAGTCAGTGGCTTTTATGGGAAGGGGAAAGAATATCCCGTGGCCAGAGTAGTCATTGAAATTGCCAAAGGTTTTGAGTTGTGTGATGTGGCTACAGTCCCGGACCTGTCACACCCCGTTATAATTGGCCGAGACTGTGGTGTATTTATGGTCTTGTGGGACCTGGGGAAAGTGCCCATGAGCTCATGCAAAAATCGTAGTGGACGCTAAGGAAGCCCCACCACAGCTGGAGGCTGAAGGGGTACCTTGTTGTATGTTTTTGTGTAAGAAGGAGAGAGCGCCTCCTAGAGGCCACAATCCTAAGTCAGAGGTGACCAAAGAAAATGGGGGGACATGCCCAACTTAGTGACATGACCTGTAAAGTAGCAAATGATGGTGTGACCGTTCAAAACGGGAGAGTTCCAGACAGGAGCCGACACCTGGTTAAGCGGGGACATGTTAGTCCAGGACACCAGGGGGAGTGACGATGACTCCAGAAAAGACACTGCCTCTAGAAAGGTGATAAACGAGCACAGTGAGGTACAGAAGGGTGAGAAGGGTAAAACTTCCTCCGAAGACGTAATAAGCGCCGAGAGGTGACACAGTGTATGCCGTCGGAGGGTGCAGGGAAGGTGAAATACCTGGATAAGGAAAACATGTTGACAGACAGTGATATCCTGCAAAAGAAAGAGGAATCAGAGACTGAACTGACACATTGTAACGACAGAAATCAGCGGGCTGAAATTGCAGAAAAGGAGCCAACCAAGGAAGTACTGGTGGTGGTCCCTCTGGTTTCCAGGTGTGAAGCTGATAGTCTGTCGCGGGAGAGTAGTACAGGAAATGAAAGCCTGGAGAGTGTTGGTGGAGGGATAGTCCACAATGGTCATAGTGAGCAGACTAGTGACCTACCTAGGGCTGGGGTGGATAATAGCGAATCCAGCCCCAAATCTAAGGAACAGATTGCCATGCTGACGGGTGTGACACCCTGGCAGAAGGGGATGCTGCAAATTCCCCAGAGACGGCTGAGGGTGACACTGCAGAGACCCAAGAGGAGGCTGCCACCGCAGAGACCCAAGAGAAGGCTGAGGCTGCCACCGCAGAGACCCAAGAGAAGGCTGAGGCTGCCACCGCAGAGACCCAAGAGAAGGCTGAGGCTGCCACCGCAGAGACCCAAGAGAAGGCTGAGGCTGCCACCGCAGAGACCCAAGAGAAGGCTGAGGCTGCCACCGCAGAGACCCAAGAGGAGGCTGAGGCTGCCACCGCAGAGACCCAAGAGGAGGCTGAGGCTGCCACCGCAGAGACCCAAGAGGAGGCTGAGGCTGCCACCGCAGAGACCCAAGAGAAGGCTGAGGCTGCCACCGCAGAGACCCAAGAGAAGGCTGAGGCTGCCACCGCAGAGACCCAAGAGAAGGCTGAGGCTGCCACCGCAGAGACCCAAGAGAAGGCTGAGGCTGCCACCGCAGAGACCCAAGAGGAGGCTGAGGCTGCCACCGCAGAGACCCAAGAGGAGGCTGAGGCTGCCACCGCAGAGACCCAAGAGGAGGCTGAGGCTGCCACCGCAGAGACCCAAGAGGAGGCTGAGGCTGCCACCGCAGAGACCCAAGAGGAGGCTGAGGCTGCCACCGCAGAGACCCAAGAGGAGGCTGAGGCTGCCACCGCAGAGACCCAAGAGGAGGCTGAGGCTGCCACCGCAGAGACCCAAGAGGAGGCTGAGGCTGCCACCGCAGAGACCCAAGAGAAGGCTGAGGCTGCCACCGCAGAGACCCAAGAGGAGGCTGAGGCTGCCACCGCAGAGACCCAAGAGGAGGCTGAGGCTGCCACCGCAGAGACCCAAGAGGAGGCTGAGGCTGCCACCGCAGAGACCCAAGAGGAGGCTGAGGCTGCCACCGCAGAGACCCAAGAGGAGGCTGAGGCTGCCACCGCTGAAAGTATATCCCGGTACACTTCAGAATTCATCCGGCTACTCTTGTCTGCTGTTATGTCATCAATAAACACAAGTGACCCAGTGCCATTGAAAGCCATGCATGCCCATGCCATCACGTTGCCTCCACCATGTTTTACAGAGGATGTGGTGTGCCTTGGATCATGTGCCGTTCCCTTTCTTCTCCAAACTTTTTTCTTCCCATCATTCTGGTACAGGTTGATCTTTGTCTCATCTGTCCATAGAATACTTTTCCAGAACTGAGCTGGCTTCATGAGGTGTTTTTCAGCAAATGTAACTCTGGCCTGTCTATTTTTGGAATTGATGAATGGTTTGCATCTAGATGTGAACCCTTTGTATTTACTTTCATGGAGTCTTCTCTTTACTGTTGACTTAGAGACAGATACACCTACTTCACTGAGAGTGTTCTGGACTTCAGTTGATGTTGTGAACGGGTTCTTCTTCACCAAAGAAAGTATGCGGCGATCATCCACCACTGTTGTCATCCGTGGACGCCCAGGCCTTTTTGAGTTCCCAAGCTCACCAGTCCATTCCTTTTTTCTCAGAATGTACCCGACTGTTGATTTTGCTACTCCAAGCATGTCTGCTATCTCTCTGATGGATTTTTTCTTTTTTTTCAGCCTCAGGATGTTCTGCTTCACCTCAATTGAGAGTTCCTTAGACCGCATATTGTCTGGTCACAGCAACAGCTTCCAAATGCAAAACCACACACCTGTAATCAACCCCAGACCTTTTAACTACTTCATTGATTACAGGTTAACGAGGGAGACGCCTTCAGAGTTAATTGCAGCCCTTAGAGTCCCTTGTCCAATTACTTTTGGTCCCTTGAAAAAGAGGAGGCTATGCATTACAGAGCTATGATTCCTAAACCCTTTCTCCGATTTGGATGTGAAAACTCTCATATTGCAGCTGGGAGTGTGCACTTTCAGCCCATATTATATATAGAATTGTATTTCTGAACATGTTTTTGTAAACAGCTAAAATAACAAAACTTGTGTCACTGTCCAAATATTTCTGGCCCTGACTGTATAAGTGAATGTACTTAAAGGAACAGACACAATCTGGGCCGGGTCACTACACCCCCATAATAACAGCAATATCCACAGTACCCTCCCATAATACCAGCGACATCCACAGTGCCCCCATAATGACAGTGACATCCACAGCAACCCCATAATAGCAATATCCACAGTGCCCCCATAATAAATGACAGCCCAGAGGCACGCGGTCTCCTGACTCTCGGTCTACGCCTCTGTAGGACGACATTTGGGCTGCTCGCAGCTCTTCGATGGGACGGGACGGGAGTTCGCTCACGCCTGGAGCCTCGGGGACATTCACTTTGACGACGATGAACATTTTGTGCCACCAAATAGCGAACAGGGGATCAGTCTATTGAAGGTAAGAGACGGACGACCACCGCCACACCGCGCCACTGTATACTGCAGCACAGGCGTATACACCGCCACACCGTGCCACTGTATACTGCAGCACAGGCGTATACACCGCCACACCGTGCCACTGTATACTGCAGCACAGGCGTATACACAACCACACCGTGCCACTGTATACTGCAGCACAGGCGTATACACCGCCACACCGTGCCACTGTATACTGCAGCACAGGCGTATACACAACCACACCGTGCCACTGTATACTGCAGCACAGGCGTATACACAACCACACCGTGCCACTGTATACTGCAGCACAGGCGTATACACCGCCACACCGCGCCACTGTATACTGCAGCACAGGCGTATACACCGCCACACCGCGCCACTGTATACTGCAGCACAGGCGTATACACCGCCACACCGTGCCACTGTATACTGCAGCACAGGCGTATACACAACCACACCGTGCCACTGTATACTGCAGCACAGGCGTATACACAACCACACCGCGCCACTGTATACTGCAGCACAGGCGTATACACAACCACACCGCGCCACTGTATACTGCAGCACAGGCGTATACACCGCCACACCGTGCCACTGTATACTGCAGCACAGGCGTATACACCGCCACACCGTGCCACTGTATACTGCAGCACAGGCGTATACACAACCACACCGTGCCACTGTATACTGCAGCACAAGCGTATACACAACCACACCGTGCCACTGTATACTGCAGCACAGGCGTATACACTGCCACACCGCACCACAGCGATGTATACTGCAGCACCCCATGATCAGTGCAGCACAGGTGTATACACTGATGACACAGCAGTTGCCTGGGGTTATGGGGTGCTGGGGTTACGGGTGTGTGTACACCACGGTTGTCCGGTGTGACGGGTGTGTGTACACTCCGGTTGTCCGGTGTGACGGGTGTGTGTACACTCCGGTTGTCCGGTGTGACGGGTGTGTGTACACTCCGGTTGTCCGGTGTGACGGGTGTGTGTACACTCCGGTTGTCCGGTGTGACGGGTGTGTGTACACTCCGGTTGTCCGGTGTGACGGGTGTGTGTACACTCCGGTTGTCCGGTGTGACGGGTGTGTGTACACTCCGGTTGTCCGGTGTGACGGGTGTGTGTACACTCCGGTTGTCCGGTGTGACGGGTGTGTGTACACTCCGGTTGTCCGGTGTGACGGGTGTGTGTACACTCCGGTTGTCCGGTGTGACGGGTGTGTGTACACTCCGGTTGTCCGGTGTGACGGGTGTGTGTACAGTGTGGTGCTGCCTCCTGCAGATCATGGCTCCCGTGTGCTGTAGGTGAGGACAGACGTCTGGTATCTTACGTCTTTCTTGGTGGACACTGCTCAGTGGTGATTGTGATGACCGCATCGTAGAGATGTGGGGAGTGGCTTCTAGAAGGAGTGCTGCTACCGCCGCCGTCTCCTCTCAGGTGTCCCCTCTCCCCGCAGGTCGCTGTACATGAGATCGGACACGTCCTCGGCCTCAGTCACATGAATGAAATGACCTCGGTAATGCAGCCAAACTACATCCCGCTCAACAGCAGAATGGAGCTGGACGGGACCGACCGCAAGGAGATCCAGCGGATCTATGGTAACAAAGGACGGCAGAGATCTCTGGAGAGAACAAAGTGCATTTATCTATAATGTGACTGCTCTTACAGCAGAGAATCCAGAGTGTGACCGCTCTACAGTACAGGGCTCTATAGTGTGACCTCTCTACAGTACAGAGCTCTATAGTGTGACCTCTCTACAGTACAGAGCTCTATAGTGTGACCTCTCTACAGTACAGGGCTCTATAGTGTGACCTCTCTACAGTGCAGAGCTCTATAGTGTGACCTCTCTACAGTACAGGGCTCTATAGTGTGACCGCTCTACAGTACAGAGCTCTATAGTGTGACCTCTCTACAGTACAGAGCTCTATAGTGTGACCTCTCTACAGTACAGAGCTCTATAGTGTGACCTCTCTACAGTACAGAGCTCTATAGTGTGACCTCTCTACAGTACAGAGCTCTATAGTGTGACCTCTCTACAGTACAGAGCTCTATAGTGTGACCTCTCTACAGTACAGAGCTCTATAGTGTGACCTCTCTACAGTACAGGGCTCTATAGTGTGACCTCTCTACAGTACAGGGCTCTATAGTGTGACCGCTGTACAGTACAGAGCTCTATAGTGTGACCTCTCTACAGTACAGACCTCTGTAGTGTGACCTCTCTACAGTACAGAGCTCTATAGTGTGACCGCTCTACAGTACAGAGCTCTATAGTGTGACCTCTCTACAGTACAGAGCTCTATAGTGTGACCTCTCTACAGTACAGAGCTCTATAGTGTGACCGCTCTTACAGTACAGAGCTCTATAGTGTGACCTCTCTACAGTACAGAGCTCTATAGTGTGACCTCTCTACAGTACAGAGCTCTATAGTGTGACCGCTCTACAGTACAGAGCTCTATAGTGTGACCTCTCTACAGTACAGAGCTCTATAGTGTGACCTCTCTACAGTACAGGGCTCTATAGTGTGACCTCTCTACAGTACAGAGCTCTATAGTGTGACCGCTCTACAGTACAGAGCTCTATAGTGTGACCTCTCTACAGTACAGAGCTCTATAGTGTGACCTCTCTACAGTACAGAGCTCTATAGTGTGACCTCTCTACAGTACAGAGCTCTATAGTGTGACCTCTCTACAGTACAGGGCTCTATAGTGTGACCGCTCTACAGTACAGAGCTCTATAGTGTGACTGCTCTACAGTACAGAGCTCTATAGTGTGACCGCTCTACAGTACAGAGCTCTATAGTGTGACCTCTCTACAGTACAGAGCTCTATAGTGTGACCGCTCTACAGTACAGGGCTCTATAGTGTGACCTCTCTACAGTACAGAGCTCTATAGTGTGACCTCTCTACAGTACAGAGCTCTATAGTGTGACCTCTCTACAGTACAGGGCTCTATAGTGTGACCTCTCTACAGTACAGGGCTCTATAGTGTGACCTCTCTACAGTACAGGGCTCTATAGTGTGACCTCTCTACAGTACAGGGTTCTATAGTGTGACCTCTCTACAGTACAGGGTTCTATAGTGTGACCTCTCTACAGTACAGAGCTCTATAGTGTGACCGCTCTACAGTACAGAGCTCTATAGTGTGACCTCTCTACAGTACAGAGCTCTATAGTGTGACCTCTCTACAGTACAGGGCTCTATAGTGTGACCTCTCTACAGTACAGAGCTCTATAGTGTGACCGCTCTACAGTACAGAGCTCTATAGTGTGACCTCTCTACAGTACAGAGCTCTATAGTGTGACCTCTCTACAGTACAGAGCTCTATAGTGTGACCTCTCTACAGTACAGGGCTCTATAGTGTGACCTCTCTACAGTACAGAGCTCTATAGTGTGACCTCTCTACAGTACAGAGCTCTATAGTGTGACCTCTCTACAGTACAGAGCTCTATAGTGTGACCTCTCTACAGTACAGAGCTCTATAGTGTGACCTCTCTACAGTACAGAGCTCTATAGTGTGACCTCTCTACAGTACAGAGCTCTATAGTGTGACCTCTCTACAGTACAGAGCTCTATAGTGTGACCTCTCTACAGTACAGGGCTCTATAGTGTGACCTCTCTACAGTACAGAGCTCTATAGTGTGACCTCTCTACAGTACAGAGCTCTATAGTGTGACCTCTCTACAGTACAGGGCTCTATAGTGTGACCTCTCTACAGTACAGGGCTCTATAGTGTGACCGCTCTACAGTACAGAGCTCTATAGTGTGACCCCTCTACAGTACAGAGCTCTATAGTGTGACCTCTCTACAGTACAGAGCTCTATAGTGTGACCTCTCTACAGTACAGGGCTCTATAGTGTGACCTCTCTACAGTACAGTGCTCTATAGTGTGACCTCTCTACAGTACAGAGCTCTATAGTGTGACCTCTCTACAGTACAGAGCTCTATAGTGTGACCTCTCTACAGTACAGAGCTCTATAGTGTGACCTCTCTACAGTACAGGGCTCTATAGTGTGACCTCTCTACAGTACAGGGCTCTATAGTGTGACCGCGCTACAGTACAGAGCTCTATAGTGTGACCTCTCTACAGTATAGAACTCTATAGTGTGACCGCTCTACAGTACAGGGCTCTATAGTGTGACCTCTCTACAGTACAGAGCTCTATAGTGTGACCTCTCTACAGTACAGAGCTCTATAGTGTGACCTCTCTACAGTACAGAGCTCTATAGTGTGACCTCTCTACAGTACAGAGCTCTATAGTGTGACCGCTCTACAGTACAGAGCTCTATAGTGTGACCTCTCTACAGTACAGAGCTCTATAGTGTGACCTCTCTACAGTACAGAGCTCTATAGTGTGACCTCTCTACAGTACAGAGCTCTATAGTGTGACCTCTCTACAGTACAGAGCTCTATAGTGTGACCGCTCTACAGTACAGAGCTCTATAGTGTGACCTCTCTACAGTACAGGGCTCTATAGTGTGATCTCTCTACAGTACAGTGCTCTATAGTGTGATCTCTCTACAGTACAGACCTCTATAGTGTGACCTCTCTACAGTACAGGGCTCTATAGTGTGATCTCTCTACAGTACAGAGCTCTATAGTGTGACCTCTCTACAGTACAGAGCTCTATAGTGTGACCTCTCTACAGTACAGAGCTCTATAGTGTGACCTCTCTACAGTACAGGGCTCTATAGTGTGACCTCTCTACAGTACAGGGCTCTATAGTGTGACCTCTCTACAGTACAGAGCTCTATAGTGTGACCTCTCTACAGTACAGAGCTCTATAGTGTGACCTCTCTACAGTACAGGGCTCTATAGTGTGATCTCTCTACAGTACAGACCTCTATAGTGTGACCTCTCTACAGTACAGGGCTCTATAGTGTGATCTCTCTACAGTACAGAGCTCTATAGTGTGACCTCTCTACAGTACAGAGCTCTATAGTGTGACCTCTCTACAGTACAGGGCTCTATAGTGTGACCTCTCTACAGTACAGAGCTCTATAGTGTGACCTCTCTACAGTACAGAGCTCTATAGTGTCGACCGCTCTACAGTACAGAGCTCTATAGTGTGACCTCTCTACAGTACAGAGCTCTATAGTGTGACCTCTCTACAGTACAGCTCTATAGTGTGACCTCTCTACAGTACAGAGCTCTATAGTGTGACCTCTCTACAGTAGCAGAGCCTCTATAGTGTGACCTCTCTACAGTACAGGGCTCTATAGTGTGACCTCTCTACAGTACAGAGCTCTATAGTGTGACCTCTCTACAGTACAGGAGCTCTATAGTGTGACCTCTCTACAGTACAGAGCTCTATAGTGTGACCTCTCTACAGTACAGAGCTCTATAGTGTGACCTCTCTACAGTACAGGGCTCTATAGTGTGACCTCTCTACAGTACAGAGCTCTATAGTGTGACCTCTCTACAGTACAGGGCTCTATAGTGTGACCTCTCTACAGTACAGAGCTCTATAGTGTGACCTCTCTACAGTACAGAGCTCTATAGTGTGACCTCTCTACAGTACAGGGCTCTATAGTGTGACCTCTCTACAGTACAGGGCTCTATAGTGTGACCTCTCTACAGTACAGGCTCTATAGTGTGACCTCTCTACAGTACAGAGCTCTATAGTGTGACCTCTCTACAGTACAGTGCTCTATAGTGTGACCTCTCTACAGTACAGGGCTCTATAGTGTGACCTCTCTACAGTACAGAGCTCTATAGTGTGACCTCTCTACAGTACAGCAGCTCTATAGTGTGACCTCTCTACAGTACAGAGCTCTATAGTGTGACCGCTCTACAGTACAGGGCTCTATAGTGTGACCTCTCTACAGTACAGAGCTCTATAGTGTGACCTCTCTACAGTACAGAGCTCTATAGTGTGACCTCTCTACAGTACAGAGCTCTATAGTGTGACCTCTCTACAGTACAGAGGCTCTATAGTGTGACCTCTCTACAGTACAGAGCTCTATAGTGTGACCTCTCTACAGTACAGAGCTCTATAGTGTGACCTCTCTACAGTACAGAGCTCTATAGTGTGACCTCTCTACAGTACAGAGGCTCTATAGTGTGACCTCTCTACAGTACAGAGGCTCTATAGTGTGACCTCTCTACAGTACAGAGCTCTATAGTGTGACCTCTCTACAGTACAGAGCTCTATAGTGTGACCGCTCTACAGTACAGAGGCTCTATAGTGTGACCTCTCTACAGTACAGGGCTCTATAGTGTGACCTCTCTACAGTACAGAGCTCTATAGTGTGACCTCTCTACAGTACAGAGCTCTATAGTGTGACCTCTCTACAGTACAGAGCTCTATAGTGTGACCTCTCTACAGTACAGAGCTCTATAGTGTGACCTCTCTACAGTACAGAGCTCTATAGTGTGACCTCTCTACAGTACAGCAGCTCTATAGTGTGACCTCTCTACAGTACAGAGCTCTATAGTGTGACCTCTCTACAGTACACAGCTCTATAGTGTGACCTCTCTACAGTACAGAGCTCTATAGTGTGACCTCTCTACAGTACAGAGCTCTATAGTGTGACCTCTCTACAGTACAGCAGCTCTATAGTGTGACCTCTCTACAGTACAGGAGCTCTATAGTGTGACCGCTCTACAGTACAGGGCTCTATAGTGTGACCTCTCTACAGTACAGAGCTCTATAGTGTGACCTCTCTACAGTACAGGGCTCTATAGTGTGACAGCTCTACAGTACAGAGCTCTATAGTGTGACCTCTCTACAGTACAGAGCTCTATAGTGTGACCTCTCTACAGTACAGGCTCTATAGTGTGACCTCTCTACAGTACAGAGCTCTATAGTGTGACCTCTCTACAGTACAGGGCTCTATAGTGTGACCTCTCTACAGTACAGAGCTCTATAGTGTGACCTCTCTACAGTACAGAGCTCTATAGTGTGACCTCTCTACAGTACAGAGCTCTATAGTGTGACCTCTCTACAGTACAGAGCTCTATAGTGTGACCTCTCTACAGTACAGGGCTCTATAGTGTGACCGCTCTACAGTACAGAGCTCTATAGTGTGACCTCTCTACAGTACAGAGCTCTATAGTGTGACCGCTCTACAGTACAGAGCTCTATAGTGTGACCTCTCTACAGTACAGAGCTCTATAGTGTGACCTCTCTACAGTACAGGGCTCTATAGTGTGACCTCTCTACAGTACAGAGCTCTATAGTGTGACCTCTCTACAGTACAGAGCTCTATAGTGTGACCTCTCTACAGTACAGAGCTCTATAGTGTGACCTCTCTACAGTACAGAGCTCTATAGTGTGACCTCTCTACAGTACAGGGCTCTATAGTGTGACCGCTCTACAGTACAGAGCTCTATAGTGTGACCTCTCTACAGTACAGAGCTCTATAGTGTGACCTCTCTACAGTACAGAGCTCTATAGTGTGACCGCTCTACAGTACAGAGCTCTATAGTGTGACCTCTCTACAGTACAGGGCTCTATAGTGTGACCTCTCTACAGTACAGAGCTCTATAGTGTGACCTCTCTACAGTACAGAGCTCTATAGTGTGACCGCTCTACAGTACAGGGCTCTATAGTGTGACCTCTCTACAGTACAGAGCTCTATAGTGTGACCGCTCTAACAGTACAGGGCTCTATAGTGTGACCTCTCTACAGTACAGAGCTCTATAGTGTGACCTCTCTACAGTACAGAGCTCTATAGTGTGACCTCTCTACAGTACAGGGCTC
Source organism: Anomaloglossus baeobatrachus (assembly GCF_048569485.1). Lineage (NCBI taxonomy): Eukaryota > Metazoa > Chordata > Amphibia > Anura > Aromobatidae > Anomaloglossus > Anomaloglossus baeobatrachus. The sequence continues at coordinate 554,042 of NW_027441919.1, forward strand.
TATAGTGTGACCTCTCTACAGTACAGAGCTCTATAGTGTGACCTCTCTACAGTACAGAGCTCTATAGTGTGACCTCTCTACAGTACAGAGGCTCTATAGTGTGACCGCTCTACAGTACAGAGCTCTATAGTGTGACCGCTCTACAGTATAGGACTCTATAGTGTGACCTCTCTACAGTACAGAGCTCTATAGTGTGACCGCTCTACAGTACAGGCTCTATAGTGTGACCTCTCTACAGTACAGAGCTCTATAGTGTGACCTCTCTACAGTACAGAGCTCTATAGTGTGACCTCTCTACAGTACAGAGCTCTATAGTGTGACCTCTCTACAGTACAGAGCTCTATAGTGTGACCTCTCTACAGTACAGAGCTCTATAGTGTGACCTCTCTACAGTACAGAGCTCTATAGTGTGACCTCTCTACAGTACAGAGCTCTATAGTGTGACCTCTCTACAGTACAGAGCTCTATAGTGTGACCTCTCTACAGTACAGAGCTCTATAGTGTGACCTCTCTACAGTACAGAGCTCTATAGTGTGACCTCTCTACAGTACAGAGCTCTATAGTGTGACTCTCTACAGTACAGAGCTCTATAGTGTGACCTCTCTACAGTACAGAGCTCTATAGTGTGACCTCTCTACAGTACAGAGCTCTATAGTGTGACCTCTCTACAGTACAGAGCTCTATAGTGTGACCTCTCTACAGTACAGAGCTCTATAGTGTGACCTCTCTACAGTACAGGAGCTCTATAGTGTGACCTCTCTACAGTACAGAGCTCTATAGTGTGACCTCTCTACAGTACAGGGCTCTATAGTGTGACCTCTCTACAGTACAGAGCTCTATAGTGTGACCTCTCTACAGTACAGAGCTCTATAGTGTGACCTCTCTACAGTACAGAGCTCTATAGTGTGACCTCTCTACAGTACAGAGCTCTATAGTGTGACCTCTCTACAGTACAGAGCTCTATAGTGTGACCTCTCTACAGTACAGAGCTCTATAGTGTGACCTCTCTACAGTACAGAGCTCTATAGTGTGACCTCTCTACAGTACAGAGCTCTATAGTGTGACCTCTCTACAGTACAGAGCTCTATAGTGTGACCTCTCTACAGTACAGGAGCTCTATAGTGTGACCTCTCTACAGTACAGAGCTCTATAGTGTGACCTCTCTACAGTACAGAGCTCTATAGTGTGACCTCTCTACAGTACAGAGCTCTATAGTGTGACCTCTCTACAGTACAGAGCTCTATAGTGTGACCTCTCTACAGTACAGAGCTCTATAGTGTGACCTCTCTACAGTACAGAGCTCTATAGTGTGACCTCTCTACAGTACAGGGCTCTATAGTGTGACCTCTCTACAGTACAGGCTCTATAGTGTGACCTCTCTACAGTACAGAGCTCTATAGTGTGACCTCTCTACAGTACAGAGCTCTATAGTGTGACCTCTCTACAGTACAGAGCTCTATAGTGTGACCTCTCTACAGTACAGAGCTCTATAGTGTGACCTCTCTACAGTACAGAGCTCTATAGTGTGACCTCTCTACAGTACAGAGCTCTATAGTGTGACCTCTCTACAGTACAGAGCTCTATAGTGTGACCTCTCTACAGTACAGAGCTCTATAGTGTGACCTCTCTACAGTACAGGGCTCTATAGTGTGACCGCTCTACAGTACAGAGCTCTATAGTGTGACCTCTCTACAGTACAGAGCTCTATAGTGTGACCTCTCTACAGTACAGGGCTCTATAGTGTGACCGCTCTACAGTACAGAGCTCTATAGTGTGACCTCTCTACAGTAACAGAGCTCTATAGTGTGACCTCTCTACAGTACAGAGGCTCTATAGTGTGACCTCTCTACAGTACAGGGCTCTATAGTGTGACCTCTCTACAGTACAGAGCTCTATAGTGTGACCTCTCTACAGTACAGAGCTCTATAGTGTGACCGCTCTACAGTACAGAGCTCTATAGTGTGACCTCTCTACAGTACAGAGCTCTATAGTGTGACCTCTCTACAGTACAGAGCTCTATAGTGTGACCTCTCTACAGTACAGGCTCTATAGTGTGACCTCTCTACAGTACAGAGCTCTATAGTGTGACCTCTCTACAGTACAGAGCTCTATAGTGTGACCGCTCTACAGTACAGAGCTCTATAGTGTGACCTCTCTACAGTACAGAGCTCTATAGTGTGACCGCTCTACAGTACAGGGCTCTATAGTGTGACCGCTCTACAGTACAGAGCTCTATAGTGTGACCTCTCTACAGTACAGAGCTCTATAGTGTGACCGCTCTACAGTACAGAGCTCTATAGTTGACCTCTCTACATACAGTGCTCTATTGACTCTCTACAGTACAGGGACCTCTATAGTGTGACCTCTCTACAGTACAGAGCTCTATAGTGTGACCGCTCTACAGTACAGACCTCTATAGTGTGACCTCTCTACAGTACAGAGCTCTATAGTGTGACCTGCTCTACAGTACAGAGCTCTATAGTGTGACCGCTCTACAGTACAGAGCTCTATAGTGTGACCTCTCTACAGTAAGACTCTATAGTGTGACCGCTCTACAGTACAGGCTCTATAGTGTGACCTCTCTACAGTACAGGCTCTATAGTGTGAGCTCTCTACAGTACAGAGCTCTATAGTGTGACCTGCTCTACAGTACAGACGCTCTATAGTGTGACCTCTCTACAGTACAGAGCTCTATAGTGTGACTGCTCTACAGTACAGAGCTCTATAGTGTGACCGCTCTACAGTACAGAGCTCTATAGTGTGACCTCTCTACAGTACAGGGCTCTATAGTGTGACCGCTCTA